>NC_051074.1:17142557-17442557 GCF_004664715.2 Peromyscus leucopus | reverse complement strand
TCTTTACTCCTGGTATGTACATTCTGTTGGTTTGGATAGATGTCTAACAACATGTGACTTCCATCTGTTATTATGCTCAACAGTTTTGTAGCAACAACTATATTCTGTGCTCTGTCAACTCACCTAATTCTCTATACTAATTCCTGACTACTGGAGCCATGAAGACCTGGACCCATTATTTATTTGTTGTTGCTAATCCTGGAGTTTCAATAATTAGTAATGTCTGTTTTAAACTAATAAACTTTTATTATATATCTTGGTCAGTCTCTTTTGTATTCTCATTCTCTTGGTTTCTATTGTAAAACAAAATTTTAATTGTTCTGATTTTCAGCAAATCAACTAGTCCTTGCATGGATTATGTTATTTTGTTGTATCTAAAACACCATTGCTCTTTCCTAGCTCACATAGATTTTTCTTCTGTAGCATTTTAAAGTTTTATATATTAATTTTAGGGTTACTTTCATACTGCTTTTTTGTTTTGTTTTGTTTTGTTTTTCGAGATAGGGTTTCTCTATGTAGCTTTGCGCCTTTCCTGGAACTCACTTGGTAGCCCAGGCTGGCCTCGAACTCACAGAGATCCGCCTGCCTCTGCCTCCCAAGTGCTGGGATTAAAGGCGTGCGCCACCACCGCCCGGCCTCATACTGCTATTTAATGAAAGGTGAAATGTCCAGAACTACATCTATTTTGACATTTGGGCATTCTATTACTCTAGTACCTTCCCCAGTAGTTTTATTAAATAACATTAAAAATGAAACAACACACTCATTTACAGTTTACAGTGTGCAACACAGTACTTTTCACACACACACACACACACACACATATATATTCAAATTAAGCCATTTAACACATTCATTACTAAAATCTTGTCAATATTTTCATGATGAGGGCGCTTAATTAATCACTTAGCATTTCCAACTCTGCATTATCATTCATTATAGCTATTATTTTAAGGCCTTTTTCCATTAAAAAAAAAGCCTTTGTCTGTCTAAGGTCCTTGCTAACATTCATGTGCTTGTATTTCTGGTGCTCTATATCTTTGCATTGGCCTAATTGTCCTCTGACATGCCACTTGAAATTGATGAATTTTCTAAGTTATTGAAGTTGAGTAAGATCATCCTTCCACCAAGGCCCTTCCTCAGTGTTCTGTTGGCATGCAGGTGTCATCCATTCCCTGTGCTGGATGTAATGAAGGAGGGGCATTGATCTACACAGACTGTTTTAGGTGATTTCAGTTCTATCTGAAGGGGATCATGGAAGCTTTGTAGCTTAGTCTCTCTTGGCTGAAGTGTGGTCCAGTATGCTCATGACTTTGTGGATCAGAAAGCAGGGAGCCTTAGCCCAGTCCAGAAGGGAGTATCTCTTTCAAGGTCCAAGGCCAGTCCCCTATTTTTCAAGTTATGCCTGATGTCTCAAAGGTTCCCTATACTCCCCCAGATGACACTACCAATTAGTGACAGATATGCAAGCATGTGATGCTTAAACTATGATCATGGATATTCTGGGTCATTGGATCTTTCATATAAGCTATAGAGTCAGCTTTTGATAATCACAAATAGTTTTCTGAAACCTCTAGACTGTTTAACTTAATGGGTTACCTTCTCAAACTGAATCTGTGGCCAACACTGAGTTTTCTATGCCAAAACATGAAATATTTCTGTATTTATGTAGTTCTTCTTAATTTTGTTGTCAGGGTTTTCCTCATAGATTTTGTACATATTTTCTAGATATACAGATAAATAAGTGCTAATACTTTAAGTGCTTAGTAAATGACGTGATATATGTTACTATGAATTGCCTTTTTAAAATTACTGGTATGTAAGAATGTGGGCTGGGGAGATGGATCAGTGGATAGATGTTTGTTTCATAAATATAAGGACATGAGTTTGCATCCCCAGTGTCCACATAAAAACTGGGCACTTAAGTTTGTATCTATAACCCCTGCCCTGGGTGGAAAACACAGGAGCTTACTGTCCAGACAGCCTAGCCAAAATGACGAGTTCCAAGTTCTGTGAGACACCCTGTCTTAAAAAATACAGTGGATTGGTGACTGAACAAAATGTTCCAACTTCAGTCTCTGGACATTACATGATCTCAGATGGGTAAGCACACTTATGTACATCTGAATAAAGATCTACTACTCTCTCTGTCTCTGTGTCTCTGTTTCTGTCTCTGTCTCTGTTTCTCTCTCGCTCTCACTGTGTGTGTGTGTGTGTGTGTGTGTGTGTGTGTGTGTGTGTGTGTGTGTGTATGAGAGACGGGGAGAGGAAGAGAGAGATTGCTTTTTTTCTTTTATTTAAAATAGATTTTTTTCTCATGTAATGTATTCTGATTATGGATTCCCCTCCCTCTACTCCTCCCAGCTCCTCCCTACTTTCCCTCCCATCCAGAGAGAGAGTGATTTAAAAAAAAAAGATGAAAATGATTGACTCTTGAACAGTGACTTTGTTTCTCCCTATTCTGCTCATTAATCGTTCTTTAGCATTAGAGTTTTTTGTTTGTTTGTTTTTTGAGACAGAGTTTCTCTGTGTAGCTTTGTTCCTTTCCTGTATCTTGCTCTGTAGACCAGGCTGGCCTTGAACTCACAAAGATCTGCCTGGTTCTGCTTCCAGAATGCTGGGATTAAAGGCATGCACCACCACCGCCCAACTCAGCATCACAGGTTTTATTTAAATCTGTTCCTTATTTCCTAGTGGTATTTTATCCCACAAAGAAGAAAGATGCTGTATTTGTATCTTGATATTTGAAACAGGCATTTACTTTGCCTAGCTTTTAAATGACAATAACTGAATAATTGTTCCAGGTACATTATATATTTGCTAACAGCCCACAACATGTGAATCTATCAGATCAACATTAGTCTTTTGAAAATGTATGTGTACTTCTGTAATTTCTCATTTAAGAAGAAAGATTGTCATCACGCTAGCTAAGCTAGCTTAATTGGTTCCCCTTTCTGTCTAGGGTCTCTTTTTAGGATTTATGACCAGATAGAATATGAAGCACAATCAGCAGGGTGGAAAAATGAGAAGGAAAATGTCACAGAAATAATAATTGAATATATTATTGAAGTTATGTTTTATAACCACAGGATGTATGGGTTACATGGAGATAGGAGGGATAATCCAACTAGTGACTGTATAAATTTAATACTAGGATTAAGTTTGTGATTACTTTACATATATTAATTATGTAAATTAGCAGGAATAATTTTCATTATAATTTCAAATAACTGATAATCAAGTATATTTTCCGTCTTTTCAGATCAGTTATTTATATTCCTCCGTTTGAACATGCCACATCTCTAGAGCTTTATGACAATGCTGTCTACATACTGCTTAGTATGTGTGTTCTATAACTGATGTATGAACATATGCACTATTTCATGTTGTTGTTTTAGGAGTTAAGTCATGGTCCAGTTCACTGACTTCTACCAGCTCTGCTTGTGTGATCCTCATCTTCATTTTCCCTTTATTTTTCAGGATATGGATATTGTTATAACATCCCTCTACTCTTCTGAAAATGTGTGAGCTTGCTGCTATAGAACTACTGTGAAAGGTTCGGACACATGTCTTAACCAGAACAGAGGAACACACACCTACTATTGTTTGCAGTCCGAGACGTTTATGTCATTTTCAGAGGTTCACCTACTGTTCCAGGAAGTATGTAAATGAACACACTACTAAATGTCAAAAAAACAAAGACAACAAAACAAACAAAATACACATACACAAAAGGTAAAAACTTGACTAACTCTGTCCACAAAGTCTGGTGGTTTGTATTGCACTTTGAAAAGGAGGAGGGAAGCGGTAGAATATGCATTCTTAGAATGGTCTACTATCTCATTTTTCCTATTGTACATCTTTATGAGATTCATGTTTCTTTAAAAAAAAGATATCCGGAGTGGCATGTCCCTTTTTACAACTCCCTATCTTATATTCTTTTCACCTGGCAATCCTCATTTCAGTCAGGACGACCACATACACTGAAGTCTTCCCTAATCCTCCACCCAGGCATACACTGTTACATTTTTGATGCTCAATTTTTTCTTGCCATCGTTGATAAATAAAACACTGTTCCCTCTCTCTTTGCTCAGATGATCCACATGCACAGTCCACCTTCACCCTTATGATGTTGGTGACACTGCCCTCACTCTTTGCTATGACATGAAAAGGGAATGGATGAGCAGGGTCGCAGTAGGTGCTGACTAATGAGGGAAATGGTTCTATTGGTTCCCTTGCATTTATTTCCCCTTGGAAGCTACACTCTGAAAGGATTTTTCAATGTGACAATGTAAGAACCCATTCATTCTTGTATTTTTATAGTAGCAATTAGTCAATGACTATAAGGTCAGTTTTGTTTTTGTTTTTCTCCCCCCAACCCGCCTCCCCCCCCACCTTGGAAGTTTTCTATGAAGCTTACTTTAGAATCCTAGAGTTCACATTTCTTTTATTTTCTGGTTTAGAAATAATTTAGAAAATATAATCTTCAAGGGTAGAAACCTCTCCACTTATTTGGTGATGTCTCTAATATTCTCTTAATGTTCCAAATTTAATTATGTTTACACCCTTTAAATTTTCAAGTTTTATAAGATTATTTCTAACACAAAATTAATGATTTATACATATCATTTTTGTTCATGAATTTTTTTAAAGTTTTTTTTTTGGAATACAGTGATTTTCTTGACTTTTGTAGGCACTATATTTTACCATTTCCTTGAACAATTAATGTTTATCAGAAATAACATTAAGTAAAATATTTCTTTTGCACACTATATATTTCTCCAAAGGAAGAAAGTATGCATAACTTTTCAAATAACATTATTAGTTTATTTTAAAGTACATTTGTTTGTAAGATTTTTCAGTCACCTTGTATTTTAACATAACTGTGCAGAGGAAGGACTCCCAGTGGATCCTTACCGAAGTACTAAAAGTTAAATTTGCATTAGAAAAATTCAAAAGAAGAAAGCAAGGAAAATTCTACAGGTAGACACAAGCCAATGTTTATTAAATTATTTATATCTCAATAAAAAACTTAATGGAAATATCTAGACCATAATTATATGAGGGAAATTCATATAAGACAAAATTCTATTTCATAAAAAGGAATACCACAATACATTACATTTCACATACAATGTAGTCACAGGACTTTTATTGGGATGGTAGAAGCAATTAGATTCTAAAATTTTTTTTTGTTTGTTTTTACATTGAGATTTGGTTCTAGTGAGAAGTAAGAGTTATTCATTTGGATATCAATAAGTATTCTATTTCACTCCCCGCCCTGAACATTATAGAATTCTGTTTTGCTCCCTAATCATTATATTTGCCAATTGCTAGAAATTTAATCAATAGAGTTTCTTTTTGTATGGATTTAAAAAGTGAATCTTGAATCCAATAAAAGCTTTGTATAACCAAGAATTTCTAGGGTGTGATGTTAAATACAGGACAACTTTACAATTGCTCCTGACTCATGTGAAGATTAGAAATTATTTAGAATGCCTTGAAGATAGACAGCCTGTTTTTAAAATATATCGTTTTTAATAAAAAAAATAAGTATTATTGTACTCTGTGTTTTAAAGTAAATCAGCTAATTCCAATGTTAATTCAGTCACCATAACACATAAAGGGAAGTGCAAACAGGAAAATTTTATAAAAGTATTTTTAATTTTTTATGAAGTTATTATTAATTTTGGGATATAGTCCAATCTAACAAAATATGAAAATTTGAAGTATATGAAAAACCTTGTTCGTAATACGATCTTAACTGTCTACACACCACAAGATGTTTTTGCTTATTCTCACTATGAAAGGACCTTAGTAATACAGGTCAGTGAAAATAATAAATTATGAGCTATTGTGAACCTTAGAGCCTCAGATGAAATCACAATTACCATTAAGTACACATATTGTATGCTGTATCATTCCTGACCCTCTAGAGAGCAGTGGAGTTGGCTTACTAGCCCACATGTTCCTGATTCTTCCCACTGTAATATGTTTTTTTCTAATGATCCTCACATGGACACAGGAGAATTGTCATTAACTATTGAATAAATCACGTGCATGGTTACAAAACACTCACGGGTTTAGCATAAAATAAGCTAATTGAAACCCTGCTATGTCTTAGTTTTATCCTTCTACAATTAAGTCAATATTAGTGTGATGGAAAATACAACTCAGATTGGAAACTCTCAATTATTTATGGCACTAAAATGGTGTATAAATAATAGTATCAGAAGACAAACACATGTACTCGCCAATGTGGAATTTGAAAGGAATGTCATACAGGAAGGGCTTTATTCATTTCCCTTGTTATCTACTGATGGAGAAACCGAGGTAAATAATGCTATCTTCATTCTTTACATTCTTTACTTCCTTTGAGGTTTCCTTTCTTACAGTTTAAAACATTCACCCTAGAGTCTCACACACACACACACACACACAAAAAATGTTTCTTAAATGTTTTCCTGCTTAAAATTCCTTTATGATTAAAACATCAACTACTTATACAGCTGTGTGAAAAATCTCTGGACAGGAAAGGACACCACACTTGGCTTCCCACTTGGTCTTAATGGCTCCCAATATAGTAACGAGATTGTGTCCATTTTCTTTCCCATTTCATGACATAAGAACTCCATTGGTCTTCCACAGTAAGAAACATAACCCTGCACTCTGCCACTTTTATTTTCTTTCTAGAAGTCTAGTGGCTATAAATGTTATCATCACACAATGAAAAAACATAAGGAAAAAGTAACATATTCTTTGTGACAATGATAAAATAATCAGTGTAGTTATATCCATTAAAGTGAATTTTTCCCCTTACTTTAGATTCTTGTCCAAAGGAATAAGAGATAACTTTTTAGCATAGGTTAGAATGTATTCTGTTGCTCTATACTTATAGTGATCTATCTTAATTTTACCCACTGATTTTTTTTGTGTTGTCTAATAAAAAGGTATTGTGTTCCATATTCAGCTTGTTGCCCATAGCTAAAACCCAAGAAGGCAGAGGCCCAGGGTTGTAACCTCAGTAGCTTTTGCTTCTTTGTCTGCTTCATTTAACTTTTGTGGGGATTTCCTGTGCTTTCTCCCTCTGCTCCTAAAGTTCAGAAAGGTCAGTTCAGAACAGCAGTGCTCTAGCAATATTTCCCCATCTCAAAACCGGGTCAACTACAAACTCAGTCTCAGAGTTTTCACAACTTATTATGGCATGTGGTCTACTTTTTGCTCCCTTTTCATCAATACTTGCTTTGGGATACAGAATTAATTACGTATTTGTTGAATAAATTAACATAAGAACTCATAAAAATTAGTAAAATTCTCCAAGTCATACATTTCTCATTTGGAAATTAATATAACAGTGTCTGACATACAAGAAAAACAAGAAATTATGTGAATGGTGTTTGTGTGTGTGTGTGTGTGTGTGTGTGTGTGTGTGTGTGTGTGTGTTCATGCATGTGTGCATATATGTGAATTACAAGGTTTTGTAGTGTTATTTAATAAATATCTATGAAGGGGCTGGAGAGATACTTAGGTGGTTAATAGCATGTGTTCTTACAGAGGAACCATAGTGGGTTCCCACACCCATGCCTAGGCAGCCTGTAACACAGGTGCCTGTAACTCCAGCTCAAAGAGATTCACCACTCTCTTCTGTCCTCTTTCGTCACTGTGGTCATGTGCACATATTCTGCAGATACACAAACATATAACTGAGAAGTAAATGGCAAATAGAATGAAAATTAAAATTTGAATTATTCTTGGTATTAGACAAGTCATGGTATTGAAGGAACTCATAGGCCATTGGAATGAGGCATCCATGATTTGGACATTTACTGGTACTCTGTAGAGAATTTGAAAACAAGACAAAAACAAAAAAAATAAAACAAAACTAAAGCTAGTATGCTTTTTATTAAGACCTTAAGACAGCAATCAATTTCCTCCTATGAATGAAACCTATTTTTCTAAGTTTTTAACAATAACTGTGGTTCTTATGGATTTAAATAATATTATGTAAGGTACAAGTTATCCTATCTACATTAGTAAAGATTGTATCCATCATAATATTGAGTTTAACTTCACTTACATAGCTGGACCATGACACATGCCTTTGTTGCCAGATTAAGTTAAAAACATAACAATATCAGAACAATGGCAAGATCATTGGACACATTAATGATAAAAGGGGGGCGGGATTTTTCAGGTCCCACCCTCAGGCAAATTAGCAAAAACAAATGACAGTTACTGATAGAAAGATAATCAGATTCTTCCCATTGTGATGCCCAATACAGAGTGGTCAGCCCTGAAACCATATACAATTACTAATAGAAAACAGACTTGATATTCTTTATATTTATATGTATATGTATATATGTATGTATGAATGTTTGTGCATGCACACAATGCATATTAATATATATGTAACAATAATAATAAAAGGGAAAGGGGCTATCAACTTGAGAGTGGAGGAGGCAAAAGAAGGAGTCAGGGAGAATACTGGGAGGGGCTAAGAGAGGAAAAGGGAAGTGATGGGAATCTGTTTAAATTTAAAACATGAAGAACACAAACAATAATACTAGACTCATATGAAATTTCTCTAGACACTGTTAATAATAGATCCCTCTAAATACCCAAATGGAAATCAACAATATTCCACTGGTTGTAAAATGAAGGAACCAATTTAACTGGTTTAATTAAATCATTATATGTGATCACTTAGATGATTTTTTTGGTTGTGTTTAAAATATTTTAATTTATTACATGTGATCGTGAAACAAATACATGAATTGATACTATACTTTCTGTAATTTATCATAACACAGCTTTATTTGCAATTTTCTCAAAACTTCTGAGATTTTTTATAAACCATGCATATAATATAACAGTTGAGGAAAATGTTTTCACTTATTTTTGAGATTAAAATATAATTACAACCTTTTCTTCCTTCCCTCTCCTCCTTCTAAGCCCCCCCCCATATGCTCCTATTTCATTCTTAAATTCTTGGCCTCTTTTCATTACTTGTTATTACATGCATATTTGTATGTGCATATATTATCAGGAATGCAACCTGCTCAGTCTGTTCATGAGGGATAGTTTTAAAGTAGAATTACTGAAGTCTCTCAATAAAGTATTGAGCAGTAGAAGAGTCACACTGGATTATGGGATCTGAGGATTAGTAAGATTAATTCTGACAAAGTTTTGAGTTTTCAGAGAAAATGTTGAAACATAAAGTTTAAGATCCTGTAATTCATGACAGCTGCAGACTAACATGTGTAAAATTTCCTGCTTCTTAAATGACATGATAATAAAATTTAATAATCTTGACCCTTGAGGAGTAGCTCCAATGGGTAGAGTGGTTTGCTAGCCTGCATAAGGCACTGAGATTGATCATTACTACCACATAAAGCCAAGCATGATGATGTTCTATTATAATCTCAGCAATGTAGAAAAGACAAGAATAAATGCTCAGTGTTATCCTGCACTCCAAAGCAGTAATAATCTGGGTGGGACAACAAAGAATCCAAGTTTATAATTCATAATTGCTTTACAATTGTAAAGGCAAAATTCAGTAAAATAAACCTGTTACTTTTCATGTAATCCCCATTTCTGGCCACTATTTTTGGGTTTTCATTTCCTGATACTATTGATACTGATCTCAGGACATTTAGCATTTACCTCTTTGTTATCAATTTATTCTATCATTTTTGCCGTATAGGGTGTTGAGTCCCAAACCTATGTGTCATATGTCAGCACTCTATCTCTTCCTGCTACATCCCAGCACTAGTTTTTCAATTAACAGTGCAATTTGAGTGATAAATGGTTGGAAGAAATTGAGAATGACCAAATTGAATTTTTTTTTTATTAATGTGTGATTAAAACTTAACTTTAGGCACCATAGTGATTCAGCACACAGGTAGTAATATAAGGCATAAAGGAAATGTAAACATTTCCTGGCACTCATTGGGCACAGAGGTGGATACATTTAGAATGACATAAAGACAACTGGGTAGACAAATTCTATTCTGATATGGGCCTTGGAATTTCCATTCATAAAAGGTATCGGTTGCTTTAAAATTTAAGCAATTCAGTTGAGTAAGAGATTTGCAACTCATGTGAATAATAAGGAATGATTTTTGTTGTTGTTCAGAATAAAATATAAATCTAAAATCTAGATACATCAATTGATACCACAAGAAGTGCGATAGAAAAAGTGTGTGAAAGAAAACCTTGAACAGGATATTCAAGCGGCTTTCAATGTAAATAAATTAGTCAATGTTGTTTATATAAAGAAATAGAGCTGAACGCCATGCATGATACCATTTCACACTCAAGGGAAACTTAACGGATAATTAAGGATACTGATTTACTTACTACTTGAAATGGCAGGGAAACTATGATATTTATATGATTTGAGAATATCTATGTGTGAGTTGGTATGAAACTCTTGGACATAGATTTTAATTTTTACAGAAGTTGATTACATGCTGTGCTGCTTAGGTTTTTTGGACAATGTGACACAAGCTAGAGTCATTTAGAAAGAAGAAACTTCAACAAATAAAAATAAACCAGATGGGTATCTACGCAAGTGTATGGGGCATTTTATTGCTTCATTATTGATGTGGAGTGCTTACCCCACTATTGGTGGTGTCGCCCCCGGACAAGTGGCCCTTTGATGTATAAAAAGTGAAACTAAAGGATCCATGCAGAGAAAGTTGGAAGCATTGTTCCTCATGGTCTTTGTTCCATGTCCTTCCTCCAGGTTCCTGCTTGAGTGTAGCTGGAGGTTTTTTGTGTCCACCTGGATCCTGAAGCCGCTCAGACCCATGCAAACACACAGAGTCTTATATGACTTATAAACTGTATGGTCATGGCAGGCTTCTTGCTATCTAGTTTTTATATCTTAAATTAGCCAATTTCTATTAATCTGTAAGGTGCCACATGGCTTGTGGCTTACTGGTACTTTACATCTTGCTTCTCATGGCAGCGGATGGCAGCATCTCCTCCCCTCTGCCTTTTTCCTTCCTCCTCTTGAGTTAGAATGTCCTGCCTAACACTTTTCTGTCTCACCATTGGCCAAACAGGTTTATTTATCAACCAATCAGAACAATATATTTTCACAACATACAAAAAGACATCCCCAGCACTTTAGTTTCTGCCCTGACTTCTGTTACTAAATAACTTTTCTTCCCTGAGTTGCTTTGGGGCCAGGTGTTTATCAAAGCAACAGAAAGAAAATGACTTGAAAAACTAGTACACATGTCTATTGTGTTACCAGGAATTCCTGATTAAGCTATAATGACATGTTAGCTTAATATTAATCAGACTGTGAGCATTCCAGTTATGCCACATGACATATCACCTTTTGAATATAAACAAATGGAAATGAACATACTACTGCATGCAATAGGACTCATGTATTTCACGAGTGAGTGCAATATATGAAGAATACAAAAAATAATTCTTAAGCAATTTGTATTAAACAAAACAGCTGAAATTAATATAAACTTTGAGAAATCAGACAGTGCTTAATTGGGGAACTATGTTGTTGACAGAGAGATTTCAAGGCAGACAAAAAATCATTTGAGTATAACATTAATCAATAATAATATAGTGGGGATTATATTTAAGGTTGATGAAAAAATTCCTACTCATATTTATTTCTTAATTGACAAATTAAATCTCATTCATAGCTTAATTGTTATCTGACACCAATTTACTAGAATACCTGGTGGAATTGTCAGTGAACAAGGTTAGCATACATGTGTTACATTACTGTTAACAATGTCTTGAAATACACACTAGGGATAGTAACTTTTCCAGACATATACTAATGCTTTAAAGCAAATACCCATTTAAAATTCAATATGCACCATTATACTGCTACTTGCCCTTTTCTAATCATATATACTGTTATTTATGCAATATCAAGTTTGTTCTTATTCCAGAAATATACAACTTGGCAAAGTCCCTGGATTCAATACATGACTCTTTTTGAAATTCTGAGGATGGTGGAGTGGTAAGGGCAATGTAAGCAAAAGTAACAACGTCTTCACTTTGGAATTGCTAAGGTTTTGCATAATGTTTAATATTCCTAGAAGCCACCATTGCATTATCTCTTAAATCAGTGAAATTGCACCAAATTTGAAATTGTTGTAAATTATTCATTACTTAAGCACAAAATTCCATACTGATGTTTGAATGTATTTACTTACATTTAATTAAAAATTAAACATGCAAACAAATGTACCATTCAAAGGAATTGACATTTTTAAAGATTCAAAAGATTATTTAGTCAAGAGATTTATACTATGTCCTCTTAGAGACATAGTATAGGGAGTTCTCAAGACAATATTTGTATGATATCAGTAATTTTTAAATACTTTTATAACTATAGTTCTACATAAAATATATATTATATAATATATATTATAGAGTCAAATGTATATATATACAAGTATAAAATGAGGTTTTTTAAAGTCAGATACTGGTCATGGTTTATTTAGATAAAAATTATAGAATTTTGTATAATTATATTACTCAAATCCAAAATTATATCTGAAAGCAAAATCTTGGGATTTAGAAATAGAGCTAAAACTGTAAAGTTTTCAAAGGTTCTAGTATGTTAATATTTGATGCTTTCCATTATGAAATTGTCATTTGTTTATTCATTAAAGATAGAGTAGGAGCCGGGCGGTGGTGGCGCACGCCTTTAATCCCAGCACTCGGGAGGCAGAGCCAGGAGGATCTCTGTGAGTTCGAGGCCAGCCTGGGCTACAGAGTGAGTTCCAGGAAAGGCACAAAGCTACACAGAGAAACCCTGTCTCGAAAAACCAAAAAAAAAAAAAAAAAAAAAAAAAAAAGATAGAGTAGGAATCACTGAAAGGTTATTGTCCCAGGGTTTCTATTGCTGGGAAGAGACAACATGTCTACATCAACTCTTACAATGAAAATACTTAATTGGGATAGCTTGCCTACATTTTGAGAGATTCAGTCAATTATCATGATGGTGGAGAGCATGGCAGCATGTAGGCTGACATGGTGCTGGAGTAGAAGCTGAGAGTCTGGCAACTTCCAGGTAACAGGAAATGGACCGTCTATTACACTGCATAAATCTGGGGCAAAAGAACCCTTAAAACCTGCCCCAATAGTGACTCACTACCACAAGACCACACCTACTCCAACAATACTACCCCTCCTAATAGTGCCATGCCCTGTGAGATTATGGGAGCCAATTACATTCAAACTACTACAGTTATTATCTGGGCAAAGATGAATGCTTAAAGCTCCCTAGGGTTGACAGAGCATGGATAGAGATCCTGGTATTGTATCTTTGTGCTACAAGCTTGGTCTGTTACGATCATGGATGGAATGTGGTGGCAGGAATAGCAGGCATGGTGCTGGAGAAGAGGCGAAGAGGCTGAGAACTAAATCCTAATCCTAAGGCCAAGAGGAGAGGAGGAGGAGGAGGGAGGGAGGGAGGGAGGGAGGGAGGGAGGGAGAGAGAGAGAGAGAGAGAGAGAGAGAGAGAGAGAGAGAGCGATTGGGTAAGCTTTTTGAAATCTCAAAGCCCGTCAACATAGTGATATACTTCCTTCAAGAAGGCCACACTTTTAATCCATGTAATCCTACCAAAGAGTTCTACAACCTAATGACTAAGCATTCAAATACATGATATGAGCCTATGAGATCCATTATCATTCAGGCCACCAAAATCCCATTTCTTTAAACTTGCTTCTGGTGTGAGGTGCCTGCTTCTCTGGTCATATACTTTCCTTCATGCAGAAGCAAAACATTTCTGTCTTTAGAAGATGTACATATTTCTCATTGAATGCTCACTATCAATGAAGAGAGCAACATGGGTTCCTGACTGAAACTAATGCTTCAGTCCTTTAGTTTGATGGAGCCTGAATCCTTCTGCTCTGCTTCCTGGGAAATCCTCCAGTTGTAATTCTTAGACCCATGTGGATAGCAAACTCATTGGGCTAAGTAGGAATGTGTGTGTGTGTGTGTGTGTGTGTGTGTGTGTAGCTAGAAGTTTTCCTGTGTCCCAGCCTGCTGGGAGTCAGAGCAAATCTCTCCCACTCACATCCCCCAAGTAAACATATAGAGGCTTATAATAATTATGAACTGTATGGCCATTAGCTCAGGCTTATTACTGACTAGCTCTTACACTTAAATTAATTCATACTTCTTATCTTGGTTTAGCCATGTGGCTTGGTACCTTTCTCAGTTCTGCCTTGTCATCTTGCTTCCTCTGTGTCTGGCTGGCAACTCCTCACTCACCTTTACTCTTCCCAGAATTCTCCTTGTCTGCTTATGCTGCCTATACTTCCTGCCTGGCTACTGGCCAATCAGCATTTTATTTATCAACCAATCAGAGCAACACACATTCACAACATGCAGAACGACATTCCCCAGCATGTGTGTGTGTGTGTGTGTGTGTGTGTGTGTGTGTGTGTGTGTGTGTCTTACATGAATGTAAGAGAATTGTGAATAAGTTTTGATAATACAGTTTTATTTTCTGCACATTCACATCTGTTTTGCTTGAAAAACTCATACATGCATTTTATTCAAATCTACCTTCATATTCTTTACTTCACCTCCTATCCTCACCACTATTTTCCCTCCAAAATTCATACTCTTTGTACTGAACTGATTCCAGTGAGTTGTGCCTGTGTGTGAAGACTACCAAATGAAGCATGGCTAGTCTCTCAGAGTTTACATCTCTGATGCAAACTAAATATTCCCCCGCCCCAGAAACCTTCAGTTTTGATTAGCTTCATAGAGAGTGTAGAACCTCATGAGTTTCTGGCCTATCCATGCTGGGATTTTGCCTTCCTTAATCTTGTACATGTCCTGTGCATGCAGTAAAAAGCCATGGAGAGTTCATATTTGCAATGTTCTGTCATGTCTGCAATACTGTCTTTTTTTCAGATGCCCACTACATCTGTTTTTTATGTTTTTTTATGCCTTTTCATCCATGATTTTAAGCTTTTAGTGGGTGTGTGTAAGATAGATGTCCCACTTGGAGCTGACTATTCTGCATTTTCTTATTATCTGCCCACTGACCTTGGAACTCTGCATTGATCTCCAACTACAAAAAACAAAAAACAACAAAAAAATGATTTGTTTCATGAGGGTTAAAAGATGCACTATTTATAGGTGAATGTAGGGTACAGCTTATTTATTATGTCCATTTAGCAGAATAGTAGTGTTAAGTTTTCCCCTAGGGCCTATGACCTAGCCAGATTTATGATTTATTTTTATTTTGTTGTTATTGTGTTTGTTTTGACTCTGTCAATAATTCCAGACATGAATTCTGGATTTTGGAACTGGCTTTCAATCTAATCAGAAATTAGATGATCACTCTCATAACATTTGTGACAACCTTGTGCTTGTGGCTATATCTTGCTGGGGAGGTCATTACAGTATCTCACAGAGTTATCAGTTGGGCAAAACAGTTAATTTATATTTCTCCCCTAGTAGAAACTTCCATATGGAAACTTACCAGTAAGGACGGAGCATCCAGGTTAATTACCACTGGAACTGTAATTATAGGTAGTTGGGAGTTGCCCAATATAGGTGCTGAGAACCAAATTTGGGTCCTCTATAAAAGCAGTGTGCACTGAACCACATACAAGGCTCCAAATTTAATATTATTCAATTCATTGAGTTCAGTACCCAAAAGTAAAAAAAAAAAAAAAAAAAAAAAAAATCAGATCAATATAATCAAAACCCCAAATGACTTATTACCAACAAACAATCACCTTTTTGTCTTATAGTTTAAAAAGTACATTGAGGCCGGGCGGTGGTGGCGCATGCCTTTAATCCCAGCACTCGGGAGGCAGAGCCAGGCGGATCTCTGTGAGTTTGAGGCCAGCCTGGGCTACCAAGTGAGCTCCAGGAAAGGCGCAAAGCTACACAGAGAAACCCTGTCTCGAAAAACCAAAAAAAAAAAAAAAGTACATTGAGATATGACACCTATTCATTTAAACTGCAACTCATAAGTAAATTTCAGATTATAAAGATATAAGCTTATTTCTTAATAAATATACATTTATTGTCACGTAGCAAACAATCTCAAGGAAAAAACATGCCAAAGAATGATATTATGTTTAATAAAAGAAAAATGCAGGCATTCACCTTCTATAAGGAATCTTTTGCTAATAACACATTTATTTTAGCATGAATAATATGGAATATTTAGTTAATTAGATAATCACAACACATTGAATGTCAAAATAATTGTCTTTACAGTATATATTTATCTCAGGAATTCATGAGAAATACTGGATTTATTAAGCATCTAATAATCTTTTAAATTTGAAGTTGCATTTAAAAATAATCAACTTTTATTCCATGATTAATAAAATTATAAGTTTTGAATATTTCATTACACCATATTATTGACAGATTGATATATGCTATTTATTTTAGCTATAAGTGTCTATGACAAAGAGTTAGAATGCTAGAGCAGAAATAGAATCAAATTTCTTAAAACAGCTTTTGTATTATATAATGTGCTATTATATAATGTGCTTCTTAGGAAAAACCTCCTGTTGAACAAGATATAAACTGAAATATTTCCCATCACATGGGCGATGGAAGTACGTTGTTTTTATAATGGAAAAACTTACGTTTGAAATTTAGAATTTTATGTGTTCAAAAATCTGAAATGTATGAAAACATATGTGTAAATATCATTTACTTCTATCAAGTGATTAAAAAAATCATACTCTCTGAAGCAGTGTAAAAGAAAAATAATTACCTTTTCTTTTTATTAGAGAGTATGAAATTTCATGTTTTTCTAAATTAAGGATATTTTTGTCAACATTCACATATTGCTATAAAAAAAGAAAAGTGTGGTCTTCTCAAACAGGCTTGCCTTCAAGCCCTTTGCTTGTATATAAGAAAGCATAGTGATGTGACTGCTTTGTTAAAGGTAGATTGATGACTTTTATGCCAGGTTTTTGCAATTAAGAAATGAAATAAAAATTCAGCTTTGAAGGGCTTTCCTTTTAAACTATTCTTTCATTTTTCACACATATATATAGGGTATTTAAATCATATTCAATTCATACCCCCCTTTCTAACTCTTCCTATGTTCCCAAACATGACACTCTCTCTCATATATATATATATATATATATATATATATATATATATATATAATGAGATATATATTGTATAAGATGTATACACACATGCACATACACACATACACATACACACATACATATACATACACACTTGTATTATGTAGGGAACAAAACTCTTGAGAGAAACTATTAGCATGTTCCCTGCTCATTGACATAGATAATTTAAGTGTCTGACATATCAAATATATTGTTCTTTTGGTACATATTTGTATAATGTAATTTTATTTGCCTAACATTAAGAGAAGATAGACCCAAAGAAAGATTTGTTGCAGTAACTTTGTGCCAGATGTACATTTCAAGTTTCACCTTCTAATATTTATACATAAGGCAAGTGGTCACTAAGGTTTTGTAGATCATTCCATAAGAGAGAATACTCACCTTGTATTTGAGGAAGCAGCTGTATATTCTGCTGGGTTCTTCTTCTTCTTCTTCTTCTTTTTTTTTTTTTTTTTTTGGTTTTTTTGAGACAGGGTTTCTCTGTGTAGCTTTGCGCCTTTCCTGGAGCTCACTTGGTAGCCCAGGCTGGCCTCGAACTCACAGAGATCCGCCTGGCTCTGCCTCCCGAGAGCTGGGATTAAAGGCGTGCGCCACCATGCCCGCCTAGGGTTCTTCTTTTTTATAGGTAACTCTGAGATATCCAAGAGTTAAGACAGAATTATTTGCTTATTGGTTTGTTTGTTTTAATGTTCCCTTGTGTTCTTTGCAAAGTAACTGAAATAAAACTAACAAAAAGAAGACAAAGTTTGAAACAGGAAAATTTGACCTTTATTCTGAACCACCAGTCTTGGAATGAGAATGACTTCACACTGTTCAGGAGTTTGATTGTTTCCTTTTGCTTTACAATGATTTGTTGTTGTTGTTTGTTTTGTTTTGTTTTGCTTCAGTGCATGCTGACGACATCATTCTCTCTTGAAAATTCATGGGTTATTTACAGGAGTGTGTCTACGACCCAAATCCATCTGTTGGATCGCATGAAACCAAAGAGTGCAGAGCAGTGTGGGATTTATGCCCTTAGTCCTAGATATGGTACACATTTCTGGTACTGTGTGAGTGAACAGGTCTGACTTCCCAGAAAGGTGTATTTCAGGGCTATGACAATCTACCCCAAAGAAGAGTATAATTTCCCCTGAGCCAATTATGATCAGGGCTGCATTGTAAGTGGTGATGGACAGACGACACCAAACATTGAAGTTTCATTTCCCTGATATGAATAGTAAAAGAAAAATGAAAATAAAAAGAAGAAAAAAATGGAATATTTTTTAAGTATTTCCCTTTTAGGGAAATTCTTGACATTTGTTTGAATAAGTACACTTTCCACCTAAAAGCTCTCCCAGATGGCCATGTGTAAGGTATTATAATCTCCTTTATTCTGCATAAAGCTGTCATCAGGAGCTTTGACACTGGCTCTGGAAGCATTTTGAAAATTTTATAATAATAATATTTGAGCTAATACAATGAAAACAAATTTATCCCTTATTTGTTTTTGTTCTTATAAGTTGAAAATTCCCTAAACCAACATCAAATATTGTTAAATAGCCATGTGTCATTCTGATATAGACTTTCACACCCAAATTAGCAATCATATTTTAATTAGTCTAAATAGCAAATAATGCAGTTCCAAAGGCAATACAGGCAGTGAAGGAGTTAGAAAGGAGAAGAAAAAATAAGGCAAAGATTGTCATTGAAATACCACTTAATAAATGATGCAGATTATCCATCTTTTTAAATGATATTTTACACAAAAAATGAAATAAATACTTAAAAATTAAAATGAATTCAGATATTTATACAGAAATAGCATTTATGTTCTTGCTCAGAATCTAGTTTACTTCAACATACATGTGTGTCAATACAATAATTTTTTACTGTTTTCAAATGTACATATACTGACTAGCTCTTACACTTAAATTAATTCATACTTCTTATCTTGGTTTAGCTATGTGGCTTGGTACCTTTTCTCAGTTCTGCCTTGTCATCTTGCTTCTTCTGTGTGTGGTTGGCGACTCCCTTTTCTCTGACTTTCTCTTTCCTGTCTCTCTCTTCAATTTCCCACCTAGCTATAACCTGACTTGCCATAGGCCAAATGGCATTATTTATCAACCAATCAGAGCAACACTTATTTACAGCATACAGAAAGACATCCCACAGCACTTCCTTCTTTCTATCTAATCAAAAAGGAAGGTTTTAACTTTAACAATAAAATTACATATAACAAAACAGTTATCAAGCAAGAATTATTATTACAACATCTAGTCTATTTGTATTTGGCAAAATTAAAGAAAATATTCTACCATATATCCTATATTTGTGACTCTAAAGTTTCATATATAATTTATCTTTTATTACAACCAAGGAAAATTATAACTGACTAGTCTTCAACCACATCAAGACCCCAGAAGGATATAATAGTATCTAAGTAAACAGGAAATGCTTTGTAGCAACTTCCAAAATTCTAGAAATAACAGAGACAGCTGCCTTGCTGGACAGTCATGAAAAGTTCCTCTGCAATGGTGGGGCATCCATCTTCAGCCCACAGGCCTAGAGTATTTTAGTAACTCCTTGCTAAGTCCTGCAGAATGTCTGTCAGTCTCCTCTGAGAAGCAGGAACCTAAAGGACCAAGTAATTGGTGCTTGACACAGTTTATATAACATCCTGACAAGCAATCCAAGTAAGGGCAGTTTCTTGCCCAAATGACTATTTTTTGTGCCAAGAATAAGATAAACTCCATATAGAGTGTCTTCGACATCCATCTTTCTCTTTGAAGTAATTGGTGCTGCCAGGATCAGATGTGTCTCATTGTCCAGGAAAGTCTAAGTTTTTAAAACATTTTAAATGCCATATTCTGTAAGTCTTTGATGTGTTTGAAGATTACCTACCTAATTGAAGATACCTATGTGTACCTAGAAAACTTAACTAACATGACTATAAGTTTGATTATCAAAGATGACTAATAATCTGCATTACTTAATTGTACAATATAATTTCAAATGAGCTGCACAAACATAATGCTTTAAACAAGAGTAGAAATATACATACAGTATAACAAAATTAAATTTATATTAATAAACTAAAATCCATAGCAATATAAAATGTTTTAAGCAAGTTCTTGTCTTTAAAAGTAGATTCAATAATCTAACCTTCTAGCCTATCATATCTATATTCTATATTTCTGTATCATATCCCCCTTTCTTTCTTTAGACAGAGATTGACTATGAACAATGACAATTTGTAACCAACAACCTAAACAAAGACAAACATCCATAATCTATTTTTGGGGGAATGTGGGCATAGTATTCTAGGCTACTTCCTGCTGATTGGGGGCGCTGGTAGACTTATGGGGATCCTGAGAAAATTGGAGATAATTGTCAAGTCATAACCTATATTGATAGGTACAACATAACCTATGTTGATAGGTACCATCTATTATGTTTCAGGTGGTCTGGCTTGATCAAATCTTATCCATCTTAACCTAGAACAAATCCATAGCCTCTTGCTTCCTGTGGAAACAAAAACAGAGCCTCCTTTCCAAATCAACATATCCTTAGATCCAAATTTTGAAGTCAAAATGAAAGATAAATGGCACTGGTTTTGGCACTGGTTACCACGTGGAAAGGTCATGGTCATGACAGAACCCAGTGTGGGGTTTCAGAGCTCTATTAGGAGGAAAATGGGGGGAGGAGAAAGAAGAGAGCCAGGCCTGGAGAGAGAGAAAGATGGTGGTGGGGAGGGAGCAGAGCAGAACAGAGAACAGAGAGAGAGCAGCCATGAGAAAATTAGTGACCATTGTAGTGTTTAGTACTCTGCTTATATTGGTTAGTGTGAATGAGAGAGATTGGAACATGTTTTTAAGCTTTATCAGAGCTAGATTATTTTAAGGCACCTGTTTCCTTTACTAGTTTAACATCTAGGAGACTCAGGTGATCAATTGTTGAGAACATTTAACAGTAATAGATGGTTATATTAAAGTCTGTTTTTGTAGAACCCAGACACTTTTGGGCTTTATAAAATATAAAGGCTATATAAAATACCTTTAAAATATACATATTGGTTTAACTGAGCAGCCTTTGCAATCAAATGTCTTTCTGCAGTTAAAACTCACAAAGACAATATAAGCCCGACTGCGTGATTTCCACATTTACATAGCTTATTTTTTATATTACTTTTACTTTCTCTCTAAAGACTGTGTTTTTTAAAACTTTCTATTTCTTGGTCTCAACAATTCTCTCTCATATAAACCCTTCTCTTTCTCGCTAGCTGGATTCCTGGAGCTCTACCTGGGGCCTGGCCATGGATCTTTGCATCCAGATCCCTCAGTCATTGGATGGGGTTTCTAGCACGACAATTAGGGTGTTTTGCCATCCCATCACGAGGGTAGGTCAGTTCTGGCTGTCTCTCGACAGTTGCCAGCAGTCTATTGTGGGGGTATCTTTGGGGATTTCTGTGGGCCTCTCTAGCACTTTGCTCCTTCCTATTCTCATGTGGTCTTCATTTACCATGGTCTCCTATTCCTTGTTTTCCCTCTCTGTTCTTGATCCAGCTGGGATCTCCTGCTCCCCCAAACTCTCTTTCCCTCGACCCTCACAGTTCATTACCCCCAATCATGTCTAGGCTGTTCATGTAAATCTCATCCATTTCTCCATCATTGGGTGATCCCCATGTCTTTCTTGGGGTCCTGTTTTCCAGGTAGCCTCCCTGGTGATGTGAGTAGCAGTCCAGTCATCCTTGTTCCACATCTAGTATCCTCCTATGAGTACATAAAGCACAGGGACAAATAGCCAAACAAATGGAAACACATGAACTATGAACCAATGGCTGAGGGCCCCCCAACTGGATCAGACTCTCTGAGTGGGTGAGACAGTTAATTGACTTGATATATTTGGTAGGCATCCAGGCAGTGGGACCAGGTCCTGTGCTCATTGCATGAGTTGGCTGTTTGAAACCTGGGGCTTATGCAGGGTCGCTTGGCTTTGCCTGGGAGGAGGGGACTGGACCTGCCTGGACTGAGTCTACCAGGTTGATCTCAGTCCTTGGAGGAGGCTTTGCCCTGGAGGAGGTGGGAATGGGGGGTGGGCTGGGCAAAAGAGGAGGGGGGCATGAGGTGGTAGAACAAGAGAATCTGTGGCTGATATGTAGAACTGAATTGTATTGTAAAATTTAAAAAAGAAAAAAACCTTTCTATTTCTTTATATAACTCTCTATATTCCTTTTCCTCTCTTTTCCAAGCCTAAGTATATTTTTGTACATATTGTATACCATTTAAAGTTTTATTTTATCTGAATCTGTTTTACTGTGAATCTATTGCTTTAAAAGGCAGAGTGATTAGAACAGAAGCAGCAGCCTTGGCTGTTGACTCTGCCCACCTGAGCTTTTTAACATGGTGGTGGTATGTTTACCACCAGCTCTGGGAGCCAGGCATGCCACCAACTGTTGGAATCAGTGGGTCTATGCCTACATTAAAGCAGTGTGCTGGGCGGTGGTGGAGCACGCCTTTAATCCCAGCACTCGGGAGGCAGAGCCAGGAGGATCTCTGTGAGTTTGAGGCCAGCCTGGGCTACCAAGTGAGTTCCAGGAAAGGCACAAAGCTACACAGAAAAACCCGGTCTTGAAAACCCAAAATAAATAAATAAATAAATAAATAAATAAATAAATAAATAAATAAAGCAGTGTGTACCCAAGAAACCTTTTTTTTTTTTTTTTGGTCTGCACTAGCAAAAACTGTATCTACCATGCACCATGCTGTGCAGCTTGCAGATACCTCTGTGTACTGAGGTGCAAATCCACAGCCAGCCATGTCACTTAGCTCAAGGCAGCTGGCAGCCAGCTCTATCTTGTAGGCATCTGTTGGGAGACGAATCTGCACTGCTACCGGCATGAGACAGTGAGACTAGAAAGCCTAGTGTGGCTCCATTTCTGTGCACTCAGAATCTTTAAGCTTTCTTAGGTCTATGTGGATCAATGCCCAATGGTGAAGCAACAATTGTAGTTGGAAGTTTTCTTGTGTCCTGGCTGGCTAGGTGGTGGTCCTGACAAATCTCTCCCAATCACAACCCCCAAGTAAACACAGAGGCTTTTATTACTTATAACTGCTTGGCCATTAGCTCAGGCTTATTACTGACTAGCTCTTACACTTAATTTAACCCAAAATCCTTATATATATTTAGCCATGTGGTTTGCTACCTTTTCTCAGTTCTGCCTTGTCATCTTGCTTCCTCTGTGTCTGGCTGGTGACTCCCTTCTCTCTGTCTTTCTTTTTCCTGTTTCTCTCTTCAAATCCCTGCCTAGCTATAACCTGACTTGCCATAGACCAAATGGCTTTATATATCTGCTAATCAATGCAGCACATATTCACAGCATACAGAAAGACATCCCACAGTACATAATAATATTATCCTAATGTGATTATTTTCATTTACAGTTATCACAAGCTAATATATAGTACAATGTTATTATGATGCAAGGCCTTATAATAAAACCACCATCTACCTCCTACATCTGATCAGAATATTGCTTGATCACATGTCCAATGTCAGCTGAAGAATACCTATTGTTGATTAATATCAAATACATGTTTTCTTACTGCCTAATACACCTGCAATATGATCTTTCAATGTATCTTGTCCAAAGAACACAGGATTAGCACATGCCATTATACTATTTACTCATTATGGACTTTATGATTATGTATATGGGCCTTAGCCAGGACAATGCAATGCTGCCCTCAAATCCCAGAATTATATTGCACACTAAAGGATATCTAATCTCATGATACATAAAGAATAAATAATGATACATTTCACTTATGATAAATTAAGTATTAATAATATCAGTGTTACTCATCCCTCTTGCAGGAAACTCAACAGGAAAGAAAGTATATAGTAACAGAAAGGAGCGTGTATTTGCAAGTGCTAATGTAGCATTCCCAATTAATTGAATGAATGGTTACATTTTAAGCTAAATCAGCTACATTCAAAAGTTTTTCCTAAGTACCACCATTAGAAGTTGATAGGACTGTGATATTGCATAGATAACAAGAGCCATTGGCTCCTGGGTTTACTGTAAGGTCCAAATGTAACTGTAAGGATGGAAGAGGAAACAGGGCCATCAGAAAGAGCTCAGAATTGATTTTTTTAAAGACATATAGTTGCTCAGCTGTTGCCATTTTTTCTCCTCCACAATGAGTCCACATCTCTCACCATTCATCTCCTCTCAGTGATGGATTTTGTGAGCAAGGCAGGTTTCAGACTGCTATATTCTCTAGTTAAAAATTATTATTTTTTTCTTTTCTGTGTATCATCCCCTACAATTTGTCTCTGTATTTCTTCTGTTTCTCATTTATTAGCAAAGATCATGATCTTTATGGCAAAGTATCTTCAGTGACTTTCATACACACACACACACACACACACACACACACACACACACACACACCTTTGCTGATGCAAAGAATGCTTCTCAATGCAGGGAGAGCTGTATTTTAAATCTCTTTAGCTTCTGTTCACACACAGCTTCTTTGTTTGTGGACCTAGCCAGACTTAAGCTAAACCTATGTTTACAATACAAACCCATTGGCTTACCAGCTGTATTAACATCAGTATCAGCTGAATAGTTTCTTTATGTATAAAAACCCAAAGAGACATAAGTATGTACACACACACACACACACACACACACACACACAAAAAAAAAAAAAAAAAAAAAAAAAAAAAAAAAAAAAAAAAAAAAAAAAAAAAAAAACCTTCTTCCCAACTCATAGCATTGGTCAAAATTATGTGACTAAACTTTTGGTAAGAAAGATAGTGAATTTAACATTCACTTTTCCATTTATTCTGCAAACCTGGCGAGGGATGCAGGTAGCTGTGCTTGTTGCCCACATGGCCACTCATCTCTACACACCTGTTGGAGTATTGCTCTGATCTCTGTTAAGAAGCAGTGTAAGTGTCTGCTTTCAAATATTGACCACTAGCCATGTTTTCAGGCTGAAAGTCCTTCAAGGAAAATCTTTGAGAAAGGATTTTGCTTTAAATAATTTAAGAAGAAGAAATAGATAAACTATTGTGAATGTAATAAATGATTAAAATTCAGACACTTCTGCATTAATGTTTAATAAGAAAATGTGTTGTAACATGAAAGACAAATTTCCCTAAATATATAAAAACATGAACCATGAATCATTCAGATCACTTTTCTTATCAGACTGCAAGTTAGATTTAAGTACATGTACATGGCACATCTCTAAAATGACATAATTAGTTTTTTTAACCTCAGAAAGCATTTCATATTCTTTTCCTTTTTTCCCTGTGAAATTTAACAATAATCTTTGTATCCTTTATGTTATCTTTAAAACAAACAGGAAATTGGGCCTTTGTTATTAACATGTAAATAATTTCTTTTTAGCAATGGAACATTTTTGTTCAAGTGGGTTTGGATATGAATATGCAAACCATATATAAATCCTAAACACATCACTAATTCAAAAATAACAGTTTTGTATTTGAGATTCTTTAAATAATTTCAGAATTCTAAATCAACAAAAGGAAAATAAATACTGATATCAAATAGGATTAGATTATAGTGGCATTTGATGGATAATAATAAATTCACTCTATACAAAGAAAATGCACTGAGTTTTGCTTTAGTAGAAAAATATAAAAGTAATGTGAAAATTCCAAAAGTCAAAGTTTGTCTTCAGTTTTTTTTTTTTATTTGATGAGGAAGGTGGTGGCTCAGTTATTTTAACACTTGTCAGTCTTGAAATAGCAGTCAAAGATTGAGGTTGCCTTGTTTGAGAAGCCTGTACACAGCTATACTTTTTATAAGAAACTATCTTTATAATAGATACAGACTGGACCATTTTCTTTCCCTCAGTGTCCTTGAAGCATTTTTGATTTCTCATCATTTGGCTTGCTTAGAAGATGAGACATACAAAGCAAAATGTGATGGCAGGACAGGGATTAAAACAGGTTTTACCTCACAATGCCATGGAAGTAAAACCCTTTGCTGAAAAAAAATTATGACAGTGATATTTGAAAAGCAAGTTCTCACATCAAAGGCACTGACTGGTGTCTATACGATGCTTTCAGTTTGACTTGTGGGGAAAAATTGCTCTTATCCAGCACTTGTGTTACTCCAAATGATTCTGTTATTATTTATCCGTTGGCTTACATTTTTTTTTTTGTACAACCTAAGTGTTCCTGAAATAAAAGCAGCTGAGGAACTTGTGCATCAGTTCTTCCAGGGAGGAAAAGCAGCCTTAATGGAAGTGTGGAAACCATTCCAAAGAATGTACAAACCTGACTTAACTTGGCAGGTTTCGACTTACTGAGCTCAGCCGGCTGTTCAACTGCATAGTGAGGTTCAGGAAACACAATCATTGCTGGAATTGCATTGTTGCCTCTTGGGAACTGGCTGTTAGAGTTGTTTTGGTGCAAAATGTCCACAGAACATTTAGGTGAAAAAAAAAAAAAAAAAACTATCTTTACTTTTTTGGCGTTGTAGGGTCATGACTCCTAGTTACTCATTGCTGAATGCCCATCGCATATTGCCCTTTTATTTCTAAGAATTTAAAGCTTTATGTGTTCAATGACACACTCATGCAAAACTCCAGCAGCTTTCACCATGACTGTAGTCTATCCAGACCAATCGCTTATACACAGAGGAAAGCATGCTTGACTAACTATATACCAAACAGGAAAATCCACAGCACAACAGAGTCCCCAAAATTACACCGAGGAAAACATTCATTCATGTTCATGCATCTTGGGACTTCAGATTAACAAGTAAATGGTACATAACCATGGTTACAAATCTGGAGGTTTTAAGGAGAACAAAATATTCTCAGTCATATCCAGCAAGGGACAAACAACAAAAAAGACAAAAGCACAAACATTGACGATATGATTTCGGTGTGTGATATTAAATGTTGTATTAAAATGTTATCTGCTCTTTGGAGATCCCTAACTTTGGTTCTTTGTGGTTTTCTCTTCAACGGCCCTCCTTTGATTCTCACCAGGTAGCAGACACTGTGTTGAAGAGCCAATTACATAATCAATCGATAAAATATACCAAATATCACATATATTAATAATAATGGATGCTTTTGGTTTTGTTTGATTTTTTTTCTACAAAGGCAAATTTTTGAAAAAAATGAGTTCATTTTAATCTGATACATAAAAATGCAAAAAGTGGGTTGTAATCTGGTTATCCTTTGCTTTACCTCTAGTATCCACTTACGAGTGAGTACATACCATATTTGTCTTTCTGAGTCTAGGTTACCTCACTCAGGATGATATTTTCAAGTTCCATCCATTTGCCTGAAAATTCCATGATGTCATTGTTTTTTACTGCTGAGTAGTACTCCACTGTGTATATGTACCACATTTTCCTTATTCATTCTTTGGTTTAGAGGCATCTAGGCTGTTTCTTAGGTTCTGGCTATTACAAATAATGTTGCTATGAACATAGTTAAGCAATCATCCTCATGGTATGATTGAACATCTCTTGGTTTTATGCCCAAGAATGGTATCAGTGGGTCTTGAGGTAGATTGATTTCCAGTTTTCTGAGAAGTCACCATACTGATTTCTAAAGTGGTTGTAAAGTTTGCACTCCCGCCAACAGTGGATGAGTGTTCCCTTTCCTCCACATTCTCTCCAACATAAGCTGCCATAAGTGTTTTTGATTTTAGTCATTCTGACAGGCATAAAATATAAGGTATCTCAGAGTTGTTTTGATTTGCATTTCCTTCATGACTAAGGATGTTGAACAATTCCTTAAATGTCTTTGGACCATTTGAGATTCTTCTGTTGAGAATTCTTCGTTTTGATCTATAGCCCCTTTTTTTTTTAAAAAAAAAAAATGGATTGTTTGGTATTTTGATGTCTAGTTTCTTGAGTTCTTTATATATTTTGGAGATCAGTAGGCTGTCATTTTTGTCTTATTGACTGTGTTCTTTGTTTTACAGAAGCTTCTCAGTTTCAGGAGGACCCATTTATTAACTGTTGCTTTCAGTGTTTGTGCTGCTAGACACTTTGCACAGCCTTGATGCAGGGGGGAGGGGCTTGGACCTGCCATAACTGAATGTACCAGGCTATGCTGACTCCTTATGGAAGGCCTCACCTTTGTGGAGGAGGGAATGAGGGGGATGGGGGGGGGAGGCTGGGAGGAGAACAGGAGGAGGGATAAGAGGGGGGTCTGTGGTTGGTATGTAAAATAAATAAAAAATTCTTAAATAAAAAATTAAATTAATTTTAAAAAGTTACTTGAAAGCTTACATCCAGTTAGGTTTTAGTGTGACTTTTGGAAAGCACAAACAAGTTAAAAAATGGAAAATTAGGGGTGCCATGTAACAATTTGAGGTTTGCATTCATATTAATACGTTTTAAAACAGACAAAAACATCTCTATCTTCAAATATTTATCATTTCTTTACAGCAAAAGTATTAAAAATTTCTTTGAGCTTTTTGAAACGTATGGTACATTATTGAGATCTACAGCCACCCAACAGTAGGTTGGTTCTTGCTTCTACCTAATTTTAAATTTTTGATACAATTAACAACCTTTCTCCCTAGTATCTGGAAATAATTTAATTAATTTTAACTTCTGAAAAATAAACTGTTATTGATCATATATATGAATGATAAAATGTCTTTTTTAGACCTTGGCTATTTCTCATAACACACTCATCCCCAGTCCTTCCATGATTTTATAGATGAATTATATATATTCTTCTTTAATCATTATCAGTTAATAAGCACTTAGTTTGCTCTTCTTGGTCATTGCAAATAGTGGTGCAATGAATTGGAGAGTATAAGTCCATCATTTCTTTGATAAATATCAGTTTCTAATGAATTGAATTTCTCAGATTTTTCCTGACAATAATTCTTAAAAGTTTTCTCTCTGTATACCTTTTCTCTGTCTCTTTAAAGGGCCCATTTGCATTGTCATTCAAATTTATTGACAGAAAATGTTGCCTGAATATTTATAAATTCCATTTTTCTTGGGGAATGACATATTTCTTTTATGAAATGGATCAAATTCTTGACTTTGGAACATTTGTTTCAATGAAGGAAAATGTATAAAATATATTATCCATTAATGATGAGCAGACTGCAAAATGCAGTGGTTGCTGAAAATGATGAGCACTGTCAAAAAATTAAAATGACTCAAGGTATAAGACATACAATACAGAGTGAAGTGTGACTCTTTGCTGTATGGCCTAAAACAATTTCTCCTTGTCCAAGAGTGAAGAATAGAAAAGGGACTATGTTTAGGGAAAGAAACTGAGTTTCTGTGTTGAAATCATTGGTTGTGATATGTATATTAAAATTAAATATTAAGAATCCAAGTATAAATGTCAAGTAATTGCAGCATCTGTGAGTTAGAAAACATATACAGAGGGTCAAATTGGATGCATGAAGAAGTCTTCTGCTTATACATCTATGTATATGGGTCCTCCTGAAATTGAGAAGCTTCTGTAAGAATAGACCCATCTCCACTGGGCTTATTTCTGATTACCTCTAGGATAACGAGATGATACAAAATGGACAAGAAAAAGTATATGTACCCTTTGCCCCCAGCTTGATCTTTAAAGGGTGTTCTTGAGTTGCAGATTACGAAATTACAGTGAAAATGGCATTTTTGGAGTGCTGTGGGGGTTCTCTATGATAGACCACACAGAATCAGTTAAGCCAGTCAGCAGGGCATTTCCACTACTGCACATGGCTGGGATCCTAGAGAGTGAACCCATGAGCGAACAAGGAAAAGATCATATTTCAAATTGGCCCCAGAATGTAATTATAAAATTACCATAGTTCTTTTGTCAGAAAACGACACATTTTATTAAAAAGTATGGTCCCTCCTGTACTTCCATCAGATAGTTTTTATATATCAACAACTCCAGGAAAACAATGAGTAGAGGAACTTCCTTTTTTCCTTAAATTTTAAGACTACAATATAATTACATTTCTTTCTTCCTATTCTTCCCACCCAAATCTCACCTATAGTCCTCCCCTCCTTTCTATTTTTCAAATCCATGGCCACTTTCTTTCCATTAACTTTTATTACATGCATAGATGTAGATATACAGATATATTCCTAAATATCATCTGCTCCGTCTGTATAATGCCACTCGTAGGCACGTGTTCGGGGCTGACCATTTGATGTGATCACTGGTTGGTGTATTCTTCACACCGACTCTAAGCGTTATGTAATTAGATGTCACATTATTTTCTCAGATCACAGAGCCAGCTCAACTAACTGTAGCAAAGGTTTCTGATTTCTTGCCGCCCAGCATCCACATCATTTTGCTGAGTGACAGTAATCCAGGGCTGCAGATTGGGAACCATCCCTCCTTGCACTGCTGGAGATTGGGGCACATCTCTAATCTTGGTATCTTGGCTTTTTCACTGGTGGAGAAGTGAATTTGTGACTATACCTCAATTAGAATTTTTTTTTTTGTACTTTGCCCTTAGAAAGGAAAAAAAAAAAAAAAAAACAATAATAACCTAGTTACCTTTCTTCCAATTACACTGTCTTCGAGACAGGGTTTCTCTGTGTTATTTTGGTGCCTGTCCTGGATCTTGCTCTGTGGACCAGGTTGGCCTCAACCTCACAGAGATCTGCCTGACTCTGCCTCCCAAGTGCTGGGTTTAAAGGCGTGCGCCACCACCACCCGGCTGTACACTGTCTTGATAAAAATCTTGAATAATCTCAAGAAATATATCCTAACCTTTCAAGCAAGCCATTATTCATGTGTTATTTATTTTATTTTTGTGCCTCTGTGTTTTTAATATAGTCTGTAAACTAGTTACTCACATTTACAAATAGATAATAGGAACAGATTGTTTTAAAAATGAAAACTTGTTCTTAAGAAAAAACTGTTACTATCCTTTCAAGAAAAAAACAAATAAAAACAGCCTAAGCTGTGATGACAGGATGATGTAGGTTCTAGGCAAAATTCTACAGTGGAAGCCACTTCTACATCATGCAACAGAGAGTGACCACATAAAACTTGGAGAAGTGGGTGCCTGAGAAAGTGCTGTTAAAGGTTTGCACTGTATAAATCAACACACTTTAATAGAGCTAACCCCACTGTATTTTTTTATCATGTATGAGAGACTTTTTCAACAGAGTATTAAGGCATGAAAAATAATAAATGACCCGATAATACTTGAGCTTGGGGTATTGGTTGAAAGGATCCAAACTTTAGCATCATTCTTCATCTGCATCCTGTTCTTATTAATTAGTTTTCTTCTATATCCGTATGCTTCAGTGAAAACAGCTCAATCATTTCTTTGGCTGGAGAGGATCCAGCCTTAGGGCATAGGTCCTTGGTCCATAGGTCCCCAGTTATTACAGAATATGTTTCTGTTTAATCACTTTGTGCCATTGACGTAAAGTCTATCTAAATATTCTGTACTTACTTCAGAGACAGAATGAAAAAAGCACTACTCTGATACCATTTGAATGTACTCCTTAGTCATGTTGTTAATTCTCTCATAACATAGCTCAACTGGGAAAATTCTTGCCTTGCAGGCATGATGACCCATGAGTCTCAGAATCAATATTGAAAAGCCTGGCATGATGACACACTTGTAATCCCATTGCTGGCAATGTGCAGATAGAACTCCCCTGGGGTTCCCTGGCCAGTCAGCCTAACCTACTCTACAAGCACAGATGAGTAACTGACCTTGTCTCAAAAAAAATAAAAGTTTACACATGAAGAATGACACCAGGGGTAGCTGTTCTTGCATGCCCCCCCACAGGCACACATAGGCACACACAAACACACGTGTGCACACACATAAGTGCTCAAGCGTGTACACACACACATATCTATTTTCAAGATATGTCTCTGTATTTTTATGTGATTTGCTCTAAAATGCCATGAATTATCTTTACATGTGCAACTATGATCATATTACATTGGCAATATATCCTTTATTAGGTAATTAAAGTATTTTAAATTTCAAAGAAAGGTATATTTATAAACATTGAGTCCTCTTTTTAGAAACTTGATTTTATTATCATTTTATTATCATCAATAAGAACTGTCACAAGGGGCAACCAACACCATGGCATTTTTCAGGGTACAATCTACTCTGGGGGAAGAAATCTAAACCACCACAACGTAGTATTATAAAAATTTTAAAGAAAAAAAATCCACAGAAGTTGAAGAAAATATTTTCTTACCAATAATTACATAATCTCAGCTCTGACATAATACTACACGATATGTAAAATCATATTTTCAGTTAAACTATTTTATCTGGAGAGGATTATATAGTCCCAACGATAAAAAGAGTCAAGAGGGAGCGGTGGCTCACTGAATGCCGAGTAAAGGCATTCGCCACCAAACTGATGACCTGAACTTGCTGCCTGGGAACCCAGATAGAGAGCAAAAAAGAACTCGAACTGAAGAGTTGTCCTATGAATGCCACGCACACCTCACCCCACTTGCAAAGAATAAATAGAAAAGCTAATAAAAATTAAAAGCAATACAGAACGTATCACTTAACTTTTACACTGTTTTGTCAGATCATAACGTCCTAAAAAATTATAGTATAATATCACAGCTGAGATGCTGATATTGATAGAGCCTGGACTGGAAACATTTTATCATCATAAAATTTCTTCATATTGCTCTTTTATAGCTGCACCTGTCTTCCCCTTAGAAATTCCTAATCAATTTTCCATATCTATAACTTTGTCGAATCAAAAATTTTATATAAATGGATTTGTTTTGTATGATGTTTCAAATTGACTTTCTTAGTAATAAAATTCTGGCATTTCAGCCAGGTTACTGATAACCAGTGTCTATCACCATTTTCCTTCAAAATGGACAGTGTGCCCTTATACGGATGCTCTTTAGGTTGCACAAGTTAGCCAGGCGGTGGTGGCACACGCCTTTAACCCCAGCACTCAGGAGGCAGAGGCAGGCAGATGTCTATGAGTTCAAGGCCAGCCTGGTCTACAGAATGAGTTCCAGGATAGGTTCCAAAGCTACATAGAGAAACTCTGTCTCAAAAAAAAAAAAAGAAAGAAAGAAATGAACAAAATGAATGTTTCTAACCCTTAGTGTCACAAATGAAGTTTCCTTCAAAATTTAGTTTAAAAAATAATTTAATAATAATAATAATAATAATAATAATGATAATCTGGCTTTCCGTTTCTCTAGGATAAAACACAGCAGTTCACAGCTGTGAAGTATATTATCTCTATATTTAATCTGAAAAAAAAAGATATCGAATTGTTTTCCACAGTAACTGTATCACTTTGCATTGTTGCCTGTGATGGTTGCATAATTAACTGTCCCCACAATTTTGCCAGAATTTGATGTCTCTGATTTACGATGGCATTTAGTATGATGGATGCATGGTTTGAACTGGCATTTTTCACAATGGTAATCTTTTAACAAAACAATGGGAATATTAAATTAAATTTATTTTCACATGTCTGTGATTGATAAAACTTATTCATAGAAATAGCTGTTCTTATCTTTTGTCTACTTTCTAATCTGAATGATTGTAAATGCTATTATATATTTTTTGTAGTGGTATCTTTATAAATACTTCTAATACTCAGAAATACAATTAACTTTGAGTGTGTACCTTATAGACTGTCATCATACTGAATTCAATCACTAGGTTATAAGTCATGTATTTTCAATAAAATCCCTAAGAATTTTATTATGTAGAAAATCGAATCTTCTGTTACAGATGATTGCATTTCTTTATGTCTGCCTTGCATACCTTTTGTTCAGTTTGGGTTTCTTTGTCTTCTTTTGGATTGTAATTGCCTGCTTGTATTTTGTGCTATTCTGAATGAGTCCTGTAAGACGTGAATTCCTTGCTCCTGAGATCAGAAGGAAGCCAACCTTCCAACCTCCAGTGTAAAGTTAGATGTGTAGGTTTTATGGGTGCTTTAAAATTATCTTCAAGTTCCTATTATCTTTTTCTGAATCTTATGGTTAATCTTCATTGAATTTTTTGATACTTTTTGTACTAATTGATATGATCCTTATTGTTATTTTTCTCATTTTTTTGTTTTTATTTGCTGAACTGCATTGACTTCTTTGGCACTATGATCCAAGCTCACATCACTGCTGTAAACCCAACTCATAGTGTACAATGATTTCTGCTGTTTCATTTTGCTTGCTAATATTTTGTTAAAGATTACTGAATCTATATTCATGAGGATATCAGTCCATAGTCTTCTTTTTGGTACATTTTTTGTCTAGTTCTGAGACTGCAGTAGCATTATCTTTATAAAATTAATTGGGAAGTTTATCTTTTTATTTTCGTGAAAGAGTGTACATAACTTTATAAATTATATATTAAACATTTGATGGAATAATCCAATGGTGCTCTTTAATGCTACAATTTTTTTAAAGTGTTTGAAGCTTATGAATTCAGTTCTATTAATAAGAATAATGATAATTGAATGATGTCTTATGGAAAAGAGTATGATTATCGGTACTTAACTAAGAAACTTCTTTGTCTCATGTATGCAGTCATCATCTATAGAGGTCTTTGCTTTACTTCTTTATTCTTTAGACATCTCCAACGTCTACAGTAATTTCTACCTTTTACTAATATTAATGATTGCTATTTTTTATTTACTTGTCATCTTCTGCTTTCAACTTCGTTTATTTCTGCTATTGTTATTATTACTGAGTTTGAACTGATGTTGGCTTTGTATTATTTTCTTTTTCTAGGTACTTAAATTAGAGGTTTTTATCTGAGTGTTTCCCTAATTTTCTTGTTTGTTTTGTTTTGATTTGATTTGATCTTACAATGTTTCACACACAATGGTACCTTTAAATGTGAAAAGAGGGCACTGAATCTGGAACTGGATTTTTGAATGAAATCTATCTACCATAATGATGCTGAGTACTGAACCCAAGTCTTAGTAAGACCAGTAAGTGCTCATATATACTCAGCCTTCTCTCTTGAGATGCTAATAAATTATTTTAGATACATACCTTAACAATTTTCCTACCTTCACATGGTATCTACCTAAAACTTTAGAGTATATATCATTAACCAGTTTGAGATTAGTTTATGAATTTAAAATAAAACTCACACAAATAAAAATTTCCAACCTCTAAGTGCACACAGACTTTTTATATACACCTGTAATACAATTTCAAAATGTCTAATATGCTTATTCTAGAAAATGCTTTTTAATTTTGTCAATCATTACACCCGAACAAGAGAACCTAGAATTTTTTTCTCCATATTTTTTTTCTCTCTAATTTGTAGAACTTCCTAGAGTTTCAGGCATGACCTGCCCTCCTTGTGTGTGGAGATTTTCATGATCCCTCATTGTCTGTTTATAATTTCTGCCACTCTGCCTTTTACCACTCTGAGACTATCAGTTATAATTTCTTTGGCTGATTAAAAAAATATGATTTTTTCTAGTTTGGGTCAATTTTAATTCAACCAAATTTGAATAATTTTATCTTGAATTGTACCATTCTGATTTTTATTAAAAGGCAACTTCCACCTCTTGCTTGAGAATTTTTCTGACTGGAGTGTCGATTTCCCAATCTGTCTGCTTTAAGTTGCCATTTATCGCATTTGTGTGGCTGTTTTATATAGGTGTGCAAAGCTTATTTGAAAAAAAAAACGCAGTTAAATGAGCTTCTTATTCAAGATGGGAAGCAACAGAATTGTGGGTGTGAGCATCAGCAAATGCTGCATTTTATCTAGTTTAAATTTTTATGGTGCAAATTGGTGTATAAGTCTTAGGTTTTCGAATGTCTAGTCTATGGTAATACCTTCTTCAATTCTAAACCAGAAAGCCCTGACTTTTCATTTTCTCTTAAACCTATCTGCCTTGCCAGAGGCGTATTGATTTAATTAGTGTTCACAGTCGTCTGTGTTTGCTTTTATTTGCCTCCATGCTGCATTTCCTGCCTGTTTCATTAGTTCCTGCTCTTAAAATTGCCTTTTTCATTTCTCTTCCAAATATGTGATGCCTGGCTCAGCTTTTTTTTTTTTTTCTTGGACAACATACGTGTAAATACAAAATATATTCCTACTATTTCTATTTAAAATCACACACTAATTAAAATATTTCACTGTATATGTTAGTGTTCTGTAAATTAGAGTGTTTGTATATCTTCTCTTTGCTAGCTGAAACCTAACAAGTTTTTTTTTTTTTTTTTTTTTTTTTTTTACAAATTTTATCAAGTATTGGAAATTACTGAAATGGAGTGTTAATTTTTGTGTTATTTCTTGTCTTACCCAGTCAATTTTTGTTAGTTTACTTAGACTACTTCTTTTTATGTTTTTGTGGAAATTCTTTTATAATTTATGTTTCATGTATCTCTTTTAAAATGCAGGCAATGGATTTTGATTTTATTCCTTTCTATCCCAATTATTACATGTCTTCTCTTTATTTCATATGTGACTTCTTTGAACTAAGTTAATGGATTTAAATTTTATGGTACATTTTTTGAAAATTTTATGAATTATTTAGTTTTTTCCTATTATCATTAAAATTAGGATACATTACTGTGTTGTTAGATAATGATTATTAATAAATATTTAAAATATTTCTTCTTGCTTATAAAACTTAGAACTATTTGCAAGCACCAACTCTTTACTCCTCTGTTGTGGTTTTCTGCCTTACATTTCTGCATTTCTTTAAATTGTAGGATAAATAATTGTAGTTTTACTTATCTAAATATATGATAAGATGTATGTAGAATCTGCAGTTGGATATCTTTCAGCAGTCACAAATTTTATTGACAATAACCACTTAAATGTTGTGCTGCTGATTTGTATGTCAAGGTCTTTATCTCCAAGTGGAAACTTGAATGTAAAGCAAATAGTGAGGCCAAGTTTGGAAACTTCACTATTTTCATTGGAGGGGGATTGGCTCTACAATTTTGTCTACGTTCAAAGAAGTACCAATTTTTGTGAGATGACTTAAGGTTACCCAGTGTAGAAAAGCTAAGCATCAAGTATTTCTGACGTCCAGTGTGATAAGGCATCCACTAAATCATTACAGAGTAAAACTTGAGAGTCATGATTAGAATTCAATGCCTGAAAAGCTCATGACCTTCTTAGTTTATATAACATCATAACTTAGACCAAGGTTCAAATTTTTTCTGTAAATGATTTTAAATACATTTAGAAATTTAACCTTGCTTTTAATATGTGTGGTTCCGGCAGCCACATAGTTTCTATCAGCTGCTTGATTCTGCAACCTTAAGACAAAACAAAATAAAACATGGAAAATAGATAAGGATTTGTCATAGCCAGTTTTCAATAAAACTGCCTTTGCAAAAATAAGCAATGGATCAAATTTAGCTCACTCAATATACTAAATTCCTACCAGAGATATGTAGGTATGATTGAAAAAAATCTTTCTTATATTATCTTTTCTATTTGTCATTATTCTAGATTTTTTGAGAGACAAAGCTATATCAAATGAGATCTTTAAGATGTTTTTCCTTTTTATAACTTCTACATTTGAATTATCTTCAACTGGGAAAAGTTCCATGTCTAATAAATCATAGGAGTGCAACCTGGTTACAAACTTATCCAAAGGTTAAGCTAGAGAATAGGTATTTCTTTCATCTGTGAGCTCCAGGAAGAAAGGGCCTAACCTACATTTTACGGTGGCAAGTGTTTTGCAACACAGTTTTGATCCCAGCAGACTCTCATGAGTAGTGGTAAGAACAATAATCAGGGCAGTTCTGTGGATAGGGCCCTACCAGGGCCTCTGAGAAGGCATATGGTTGAAAGTCAGGCAGAACGAAGTGATCTGAGATTCTGAAGAGTATCATGTGCAGTCCTGCCCCGTGCTCCTGTGGTTGATGTTGGGAGTCAATGGCAGGTTCTGTTTTTGTTTTACTCTCTTTTCTTCTATCATTAAAAAAAAATGTGATAAAGCATCATCATTCCTCTCATGTTTAATTTATCACATTTTTTTTGAAAACTCTTTTGACCTATATCAGCAAATATTTTTTTCTGTGGTGTTGCACTTATTTAAAATATTGACCGGCATTTGTTAGGGCAAGAAGAGAGATATATTTGTGGGTTATTTTGTTTGTTTGTTTGGTTGGTTGGTTGGTTTTGTACTTTTTTTTTAAGCTGAGGAGTCATTCGTTTACTGTACAAAGTTACTAAATAAATTATCTGCAAAGCCTATGAAGATTTTTCTCTTCTCTGAAATTTAATTATTTCATCTCCTGTTATATAACCTAGGAAGACCCATGGATAGTTCTTGGTACTTTGAGTTATAGTATAATATGACCTTCTTTTCTCGACTGAAGAGTTCATATCGTTGCAATGACGGCGTTTTTATGCCTGTGTATATATGTGTGTAAATGTGTTCGTCATGGGGAGGGGATTGCCCATTTTGTGCATGTGTGAAGACTGGAAGAAAACCTTAGGTGTCGTCCTCACAAATGCCAGCAAACTCCTTTGAGGCAGGTTCCCTCATGACATGACATGGCGGGGGGAGCACTAATTAGTCTAGACTAGCTGACTAGGGAGCCTCAGAGATCTGCTTTTTCTTACCTAACTAACTCTGGAATTGTGAGTGTGCCCTACCATTCAGCAGCTTTTCATGTGCTCTGGAAGTCACACTTAGGTTCTCCTGCTTGCAAGGCAGACTATTTCTCGGCTGAGTTGCCTATCAGGCAAGGAAAACATGTAAAGTTGTTTAGTTCCCCAGTTTTCACCATTATCATCATCATCATCATCATCTTCATCATCATCATCACCTTTATCATCATTGTGCGGTGAACTGACTGTATATTGTTATCTCCCTGTCTCTGTCTCTGCCTCTCTCTGCATAAATGGAGATGTGGAGGTGTCAAATGATGTGTGGCTCCACATTGTAATATGACAGTCCAAACTGCTCCGGGACCAGCTGTGCCAGAGGTACAAAGTGCATAATCTTCTGGCCCAATCCTGGAACCCATCATTTCCTAGTGGAGTTCTGTTTACTTGGATTTGAGAGTTATATCACTATCAATGTCTAGAAGCTGAACTACGTATTTTTAGTATTGCTTTTGACAGAAACAACTTTAGAGAAAACTGTAGGCCAAATAAATGGTCACCATCGCTTTAAAATTCTCCTTAATTTCTTTTGGGAAAACCTGTCAGCATTTGCAATATTTAAATATAGTCACTACATACCTGTTTACCTGTAAGAAGCTGGCCAACAGATAGGATGTTCAGTGAATTACTGAGAAACACATACACAAATGCTAACAGTACACCAGGAATAGACTAGAACCTTGGCACTGTGCCTCACCTCATACTTGAATGCCCTGTGTAATCAAGCAGATTTCAATCAGGAGGCTGTTCCATGGACAAAGAAGAGTGGATAAAAGCCTTGGCAACACTTAATGCAAAGAATTGGAGAGCTTATCACAACTTGAAAGTATTCTTCTGTCCAGGTGCTGTGCTCTGAGGAGGGATGTGTCAATATATCTTATTAAGGTCTATCCAGGAAGTGACATGAGCTGACTGGGAGCTGAGTTGCATCACTATAAACTGCAGAAGAAAACCCTACCTGAGCACACTTAAAGGGAAGTCTTGTGCCCAAAAGTGCCTCATCAGCTCAGCTTGGAAAACAATGTTCTATCTTTAGAAAGAAGAACCGTTCATATAAGGTTTTCAAAAAAAGAAAGATAATATACTTTGGGGGATTTTTTTTTTTAGGTGTAACAGTTGGGGTAATGAAAGAGAAATCATGCTGTAGTTTAGAGTCTTACATCTGTATTTTTCTTATTCAGCAAAATGAGAATATGAAAACATCTTATAAATGTCATACAAAGGGGAAGGAGTCTGGGAACAGAGAATATGGGCAGGCACAGTTGTTAATTTCAGCCTTTTAGGTTTCTCACACATGATTGCATTATTCATAGGTGTTTTTCAACATAAACAAACACAAGATTTCAGCTCCCCATTCTTAAAAACTTAAATGAGATGTTTTGATTAAGTTGAAAAGAGAAAAAAATTAGATCAGAGGATTTTTGTAGAATTTATACCATTTATTGTTTTGAACTCTTCCTTGTTCAGCCTAGACTCTGGATAAATATTTTGAGAAACAAAGATTTAGCATTCATACTTATGATTTACACTTACTATTAATATTTCATTGAGTATAAAACTTGGTAAATTAAAATTCTCTATTCTCTCTTCATGCATTTCCTGTAGTTTACTATTATTCTTACATGTTTGTATGCTTCAAGTATATAGACATAATAATCATGATGATAATACCACTCAAACCTTCACTGAGTAGATCCAGATACTGGAATAAGTGCTCTCTATGTTTATTCATAAATAGTTTTACCAAACCCTCATTTGGGTCTTGTTATTACTGTTTTTTTCTAATATATAAGGGAATAAATCAAGTACAAATAGGCCACATTCTTAGTACGATATTCTTATACGTAGACTTTCTAAGTTCCCCACAGTTTTTTTTTGAGCTCCAACGTTCATCCCTCTTTCTGTAGGGAAGTAGATGATTTTTTCTAACCTTTTTGAATGTTTGCATAGCACTAAGTTTGACTGCATCAAGGTCGTAATATGCTACAGCAATTAAGCCTTTACCACGGTGGTAACCATGCATGCTATTAATGGTTTTCAAAAAAAAAAGTTCTCTGTAGGTAGAGGCTCAAAATGTTATCGTAGCCTATCTTTAGGATAAGTTAATAGAAATAGCACTTCTGACACAAGATAAACTGTTAGGGCATAGCTATCCTGTATGTGTGATTGGTTACTTTCCAAACTATAGTCAACATGCCATCATGAAGTATACTTGTTGCCAGAGTCATAACCGAAGACAATATCTTGTAGTTTCTTTATGTTGTATTTACCTAGAATAAGTGATTTGGGTTATACTTGGATTTCTTTTTTATTAATTGCATCCTATGTTAAACTATATAGTAGATACATAATATAAATTAATGCCAAATTTACTATTATAGAGAACTATAGATATATATGAAAATATAAATATTTTCTTACTTGTTGACAACTGTTTATTTCACACATTGCATTTTATATATAATATCAGTCAATTTTCAGCTAAAAATGTAACTTGCTCAGTGTACATAACGTTACTTGCATGTTTGTTTTTGATTCAGACCACTTGGTATTGGGTAACCAATTGGTGTGCACTTCCCTGAGGAAGACTATTATACTTGAATTTCCTACTGGCTGTTCATAATCTGTTAACTGCTTCCTCGTTGTTTCATGTGGCATGAACAATGGCATTTACTAGATAAAGATAGCTTAAGGTGTAATAGTTGTTTTCGTTCCTTGATCATTCTTTGTGACATGGTTATCCTGTTAAAGATTTTTACACTGTAACTCACAACAGGACTATTCATTGTTTTCAATGCAATTTGGCAAAGAAGAAAAAAATACCCTAGAGAATACATTTGCAGTTTTTTGATGTCAACAGAAATTTTGTTGTCCTGGGGAATTGGACAAAGAAGTGTATATCTCACTCAGGACTGACTGCTGTCTCCTTGGTGTAGACAGGAATTGTTACTTTTCTAAACAGATAAGAAATTCTAGCCTCAAAAGTTTATATGGTTTTCTTGTGCTTCATAGCAGAGCCATAATTCTTGAGTTAATGCCATGTGTACATGCAGGCATCCGTCAGTGCTTGTGTTTGCTGGCATACACGGTAAGCTTATTTATTTTTAGATATAGTACCCCTTTGAGTGTGAATGTGTTTAAACATGAATCAGAAATAAAGGACTCTGACAGAAATCTAGAAGGCAATATTTAATTTTTCTTTTAAAATGAGTTCTCACCATTTTTCATTTGTTGAAAATGACTCACATAATTTCCCATAGGTAAGTAGCGAGAAATAGATAATATTGAAAAGTTTATTCTGTATTTTTCTCCTTTGATGAGAATTATGAACATGTAATGGAAAGTTGTTCCTGCTAGTTATAGCAACATTTAGCAATGTATGAAGAAAAGGTCCAGAGTGAAAAATAAACAAATATACTATTAAAAATTCAGGAAGTGCATTTCTCTTTCAGCTTCTAGCCTGACAGAAATAGGAAAACACATATATAATTGGATCAGAGGGACTGTGGCTGCTTTTTCTCTTTCACCTCCAAGCATTGTAGACTCACTCTTATTCCACAAGAGAAGAAAAGGGAAGCAGGATATAAGAATGAAATAATAAAAACAAATAACGGTGACTTTGGGAGGAACTCTGATCAGATATCGTCTCCTTTGTGAGAAAATGTGTCTTTACTTATTTATTTGTGGAGAAAGTTCTGTCTAGATGAAAAGACATTTATTATTTATCAGTGTGTTTTCACTGGGTTTAATAACTTTTGTAGAAAGTACCATCCAAGAACAGAAAAATAGATTAGATAAATATGATTTAATATAGCACTCACAATTTGTTTTTCTTTGGATATTAACTAAAGATCAATTGTAGTGCTGTTCTGCCTACCTTTTAGTTAGGATCCATATCTTTATTTTATTTTTCTTCATTAGTAATTCATCTAATTTAATTATCTTTTATTAACTCTTTTTTTTTTAATAGAGAATAGCAGCATAAATGTGATCTCATCAGGGAAATGGGAGAAAGGGGCCTCTTAAAGAGTAGTAAAGAGGTAAATACAGAAGGAGGTAGGTAGATAAACTAACAATAAGGATTTCTAAAAAATCACAAGAAATAATACCATTAAATATTTAAACACTAGCCGGGCAGTGGTGGCGCACGCCTTTAATCCCAGCACTCGGGAGGCAGAGGCAGGCGGATCTCTGTGAGTTCGAGGCCAGCCAGGGCTACCAAGTGAGTTCCAGGAAAGGCACAAAGCTACACAGAGAAACCCTGTCTTGAAAAAAACCAAAAAAAAAAAAAAAAAAAATTAAACACTAGATATTTAACCTAAAACACCTATAACACAGGTATAAGCATATAAATATACATATTTAGTTTTAATGAGCTTTTCTCATCTGGGATGAAGGTGCACCTTGCAATATCCAAATGATCACCTAACAAAAAGCCCTAATACCAGACATGATGAGCTCTACTTTGAATTGTTGGCCAGGGCTGTCCAAGAGATTCCCAAAACATAAAGCCTATTGTTGTTGCCCTTGGTTACTCCTGGAGGTGGAAGGTAGGTCTCTATGGCTAAAGAAACTATGCACTTCAGAAACAGGATCCAGCAACACCTGGCATGGAACTGACTTAAATGTTCCCTTCCTAAGTACTGGGCTTCATGGTGCCAAAAAGGCAATATGCTTATAAGCTTCCAAAGAAGGGAGGCAGCCAAAAGTCCTATTCAGCTAAAACGTCTATGAACCACATCAATGAGTAGCATGACATGATGGCTGTCATGGACAGATTTCATATTAGAAACTTAGAAACACACACTAGAAAGCTCTAGAGCCATGAGAGGAAATTAACCAAAAGAAATTAGATGACCAGAAATAAGCTGGGGCTAACACATGTACACACACACACACACACACACACACACGCCACAACCACCACCACCACCACCACCACCACCACCACCACACCACACCCAAAGAATCAAAAAAACAATATTGTCTTTCAGGAATATCAACAGGATTAACAGATATTTAGCCAATTAAACAGAAGATGGATAGCAAAGGTCTAAATTAATAAAAATAGAGAGGAAAGGGACATTACTATAGACATTGAGGAAATTCAGGGAACTTTAAGGTCATACTCTTAAAATATCTACTTCACCACACTGGGGAAAAAGTGAATATTGTGATGATAAAGATGATGATGATGATGATGATGATGATGATGATTGAAAATAAATTTTTCTCTCATGGAATACGTTCTGGCCCCAGTTTTCCCTCCCCAACTCCTCCAGCTTCCTCCTACTTCCCCTCGCCCCCAGATCCACACCACTGCATTTCCTTTTCAGAAGAGCAGGACTCAAAAAAATGGCAGCCAAACAGGGCAAAACAAGATAAATAAGACAAAGTGAAAGTCCTCATATCAAGGCTGGATAAGGCAACCCAATAGAAGGAAGAGTCCAAAGAGCACACAAAAGAGTCAAAGACACACCTGCCTCCACTGTCAGGAGTCCCTCAAACAAAACAAAACAACAACAACAACAAAACCTCGTACTAACATTAAATGAAGATCAGGTGAGAAATTTAAAAAGACCCACAAATCCTAAGGAATTGAAGTAGTGTGTAAGTCTCTGAACCAAGGAAAGCACATGGCCTTAGAGCTTCAGTCTAGAATTCTACCAGTCTTTACAAGATGAATTAACAACAATAATTCTCAAATTATTATGAAAAAAACTGAAGGGACATTTTTTATTTTTATTTTTTTTTGGCATTTAAAATGTTTTTTTTTTAATTTTTATTTATTTATTTTTTTCCATCACAGGCAATTTATTTTGTTCTATTCATTCACAGTTAATACAGAAAATACTTGGAAACATTTCCATATAATGTTTGACACAGAAATCATCAAATAGAAGTATACAATGTTGACAGGAGGCAGTACATTTATAATTTATAACCCCAAATGTATTTATAAATTAGAAATGGAAAGATCTACAAATGAAATTATGAAGGTTCACCAAAGTCATTTAATCTGTCAGTTTCTCATTCATTTTTATGTCTTAATAATATTCTATTGTATGAATAAGCCACATTTTATTTCTCTCCAGTATTTGATAGCTATTTGAGTTGTTTTAACTTTTTTACTATTAGCAACACACTGCTGTAAACCTTCATGTACATGTTTCATAGGTGCACATTTTCAGTAGTTTGAGGATATATTCCTAAGGGTAGAATTGTTGAGTAACAGAGTAACAATGTTTTTCATTTTGACCAACCACCAAACTGTTTTGCCAAAGTGGCACACCATTTTACAATCTCACCAAATCCTTGTTCTTAAGGCTCTGATTTTTGTACAAAAGCATTCAATCATTCTGTCAGACCAAACCAGGAAAAGTAAGCTATAGTTCAGAGCTGTTCTATTCCATTTACTATGCAAAGCCATTCTTGGCGTTTGCAACTCTCAGCCCTTTTGAGTATTCTTGCAATGTTCACCTTTTCCTCCACCACTTTTTTTTTCCTTCTTTTTTTCTGGTTTATTCCTATCTATTACAAATGTATAAAAAATCCTCCATCAACGCTGCTGATAGCAGCAGAACCTTGAGGAATATACCTTTGGTTTGCCTCAGAAAAGGAACACATATTGTACTGTAAAGTTTATAAAATTGGCGCAAAACATTGTGATAATGTTACAATACCAATTTTAAGAGTTCAGTGACTAATGGGGAGCTGATGGAATACATGCAGAACTGTGAAAGCGATCTCACTTAGCCAGCTGTACACGTAGACTGTAAATCTACATTCAGATCATTTCTGATCTAAGACTATCATCTCAGTTTATCTGTTGAGGTCAACCAGGAAACCCTAGAATATACGATGATTTTTGCAAAAAACAAAATAGGGGGAGGGGTTTTTTCAGCATTTCAGTCCAGGAGTAACAGTATCCTAACAGGCAAAGTGTTCTCTCACTGTCAACATAGAATGAACTGCTGCTGGAGGTCAACTTGGGCTTTAATTTGCATTAGTGCTTACAAGCATAGTAGTCCAAGTTGTTGACCTCATGACTTTAAAAAGTAACTCTAAAAAAGTAAAATGGCCCTTCTTGGAAGACTAAAGAAAGACATCCAGCCATAGTTGTAAAAAGTCTCATCAAAACAATATACCCTTTTATGAATTACGCCCCAATTAAAAAAAAAAAAAAGTAGCCCCAAATAAGAAACAGCTCTGAAAAAGAAAATACAACTTAAGATATTTGAAAAAAACAAGGTGAATACAGGTTCAAAAATAATTAAGATACATTTTCTTAAGGCTACCTAGAATTAGGCTTTAAAGAATTCTACCATTTCAAGTTTACCACTAGTTACTAGATACCTATTTACAAACAAGATGTTCACCTTTTTTGTTCCTTTATCAAGAGAAAAATCTACCTTCAGATTATGAGGGTGGTGATGGGGAGGGACTAGAAAATAAGATTCAAACAATCCCATGTAAATATCACATTTTTCAAATGGAAGAACTCCAAACTGCACTAGAAGATCCAATCACTAAGACATTTTCCATTGAAATATAGATACAAATATTCTCAATAAAATCCCTGCAATTCACATCAATTAAAAAAAAAAAAAAAACATTTCAACTTCATATGGAAATTCAAATATCCAGAAAGCTAAAGCAATCCTGAATAATAAAAGAACTGATTTAGGGTATCACCATCCCATAGTTTAAGTTGTACTACAGAGACTTTGTAATAAAAATACTATGGTATTTGAATATAAAACAGTTCAGTGGAACTGAATTGCAATTATGTTTGAACATAACTCCACACACTTGTGGACACTATTTTTTGTTTGTTTTTTGTTTGTTTGGTTGGTTGTTTTTTTTGTTTTGTTTTGTTTTGTTTTGTTTTTGATAAAGAGATAAAACTACACATTAGAGAAAAGACAATATTTTCAGCAAATGGTCATGATCCAACGGGATGTTTGCAGGTAGAAGAATACAAATAGACCAACATTCATCACCCTGAACAAAACACCAAATGCATCAAGGACCTCAATATAAAAACCAGGCTTCTTGAATCTGATAAAAGAGAACCTGGGAATAAGCTTGAATATACTGTCATAGGAAAAACATTTCTGAATAGGACATCAAAGCACAGGGACCCAATGAACCTGAACACTTCTGTATGGCAAGAGGCATACTCACTTAGGTCAAGCAACAGCCTTTGGAACAGGAAAAGTTCTTTAACAATTACACATCTGATGAATGATTAGTATCTAATGTATATAAAAAATTTGGGAAAAAAAAACTGAACAGCAAGAAAAGAAGTCAATTTAAAAATGGGGACCAGGCAGTGTTGAATGTTCTCAAAGATGAAATGCAAATAGCTAAGAACCAAACAAATGTTTAACATCCTTAGCCACCAGAGAAATTCAAAGTACTTTGAGATATGATCTGACACCTGTCAAAATGTCCAAGATCAATAAAACAAATGAGCACAAATCCTGGCAAGTATGCAGATGTTAGGGCACATTTATTCATTGCTGCTGGGAGTGCAAACTTGTACAACCACTGTGGAAATCAATGTGTTATTTTGTTCAGAATCTGGGAATAGATATACCTGAAGATCTAGCTGCATAGCTTTCGGGTGTAGTGGGTAGCCATTTCAGCTTTGATCTGGAAGTTCCAACCCCCATTGAGACTTCGGCAACTGTCGTACCTACAAGGCGGGGCCAAGGGAGGAGCCTGAAGACCCGAGATCTGGATGGTGCTGAACATGCCAAGGTCGCGGGTTCGTTCCAGTTCTCCTTACAGAAGCCCAGACCTGGGGTGGGTAGGGGCTCAGCACTCATAGGGAGAGGAGGCTCATCCAGATCTCGGGTCTCCAGGCGCCTCCTTTGGCCCCGCCTTGTAGGTGTGACAGTTGCCGAAGTCTCCATGGGGGTTGGAACTTCCAGATCAAAGCTGGAATGGCTACCCACTACATTTGGGCATATGCCCAAAGGCCTCTCTCTGTAAACTACAGAGATTCTTGCTCATCCATGTTCATTGCAGCTCTATTCATATTAGCCAGACCTTAGAACCATCCTAGATGTCTATCAACTAATGACTGGATAATGAAAATATGGTGCAGTCACAAAATGGAATATTATTCATCTGTGTGGAATATTGAAATTTGCAGTTACATGGATTAAGTTTAAAACAATCAACTTGAGTGAGGTAACTCAGACCAAAAAAGACAAATATTGTATTTTCCCTTATATGTGAATGTTACCATTTATGACTTCCATCTGTGTGCTACAATCCAAACAAACAGAGAAGTTAAGTACAAAGAAAGGGGCCAGAGAGAAGAAAGATTTCTCAAGGAAGGGAAAACAGATTATGGTGTTACAGAGAGATAGGGGAGAAACTTAACAGGAGGATTAAATAAAAAGATAGATGAGTGAGAAAACTAAAGGAGAGAATAATGGAAGGGACGACTAATATCACAGGCCATTTGAAAATCCATATGGAAACCTTCTACACTAGAAGTTCCTTAAAATATATTCATATATGAAAACAATGCAAATGGAGTTACCAAATATGGGGGGACAATGCCCCACCTCATCATCGTATGCCACCAAGTAAAACCTCCAGTGGTAGGAATGGATTACATCTTGTTGAGTTGTTGGCCAAAGTTACTCCATTGACATTTCCAAACATCAGAGGCTATTGAAATCAATGGGAGACCCACAACGGGACAATGTGCAGAGAGTGAGAGATTTTTGAGCACTGTCATAAGCAGAGGTCTTCATTAAACTCCTTCCATCAAGACTCAGAGATCTATACTGAAAATAAGGCAGAAAGAAAAGTGAATGATCTGATCCTGTTACTCCAAGTAAAATTATCTTGAGACATAACAGAACTGATACACATATGAATTTACAGAACTGCCACGGCAGGCTCAAAATCTGCACAAGTTCAAACCAGATGTCATGCTACACTGATACAGGGAAGTGGACATGCTCCCACCTCTACTTAAGAAGCTATTATAATTGGTACCTATTGGATAAAGAAACTCAGTTTTCTCCAATGTACTCCCCAGGGCTGCCCCCTAAGTTCAGGAGTATCTGGCCAACACAAAATACACTCTGTTATTTAAATAGACTCATCTCATTTTGTTTCTGCAGGTTTTGTCTTATTGATCTAATCCTAACCCTAACTCTAACCTTATTTTGATTTCCATTTTTGTGTTTTTGTAGGGTTTGTGTGTGTGCATTTCTCTCTGTTTTGGTTTGGTTTGTTTTAAGGAGAGAGAGGAAACGAGGAACATAAAGTTGGGTATGTAGGGAAGTGGGGAGGATCTGGGAGGATCTTGGGAGGTGATACATAACCAAAATGTGTTGTATAAAAGTCTTTTTTTTCCTATTAAAAAACAGACAAAAGTGTGATCCTAAAAAAAAAAAAAAAGGAAAACTCTGGTTTGAGTTGGTTGCCCCAAGTCAAACTCTAGTACATCTAGTTATCTAGTTGTAATAAATATCACTTCCCATTTGTTAACAGAAAATTGATATCAGCTATTATTTTCCATGTTGGAGTACAGAGTTGCAAACGAGAGCTCTATGTCTTAACAGTAATTGCAGTTTATACTTCTTCAAAACTAGATTGCTCTAAGATACTATCTATCATTCAAGGGATACAGTTGAGAATGACGGTTGCTCTGGACAAGAAACGCTTAACTAGTGAATCTGTGCTTGTATATGTTTTGTGTGTTTCTGTAACATTTCAGAAAGTTATTTTAGATGTTAATGCTCATAGACATATTAATAATATGCTAAGGTTTTCCTTTACTTTGTAGTTCCGTGATTCTGGCAAGTTTTTAATATTAATTTTTTAATGGGCATAAAACGTCTCAGATTTAGTTAGTAAATTTTCATATTTTCTTACTTTCCATTGAATTTTCTGTCCATTTTAGTTTTTCTCTATGCTATTGTTGTAGCTGCCTCAAAGGTATTAAATGGCTCCTTTCTCTTACTAAGGAACAAAAGCAGGCTTTGATTTCATCAGGTAATTATGTTACCTTCCTTTCACTGAGGCAGTATAGGCTTGATCTGTGTGTTTTGAATTAGAAGCAGGTATTTAAAACAGAGCTATTAACTTTTAAGGAATAGAAAATTTCATGGATAATAGACTGCTACAACCATTATAATCTCATGTTTGTCAACTGTATTAATTAAATTCACATATAACATCATTGTATATATCTCTTATAAAATACAGAAATAAATAGAAAGACTAATATAATAAGAATTATTAACATATTAGAAATATGTATACCAGGGCCTAATAACAGGCTAAATCATTTGTGTTTTTGAATCTTCATCTGTGTAATATATAGAATGTTCATAAATATATTAAGTAAATCATTCATTATAGTCAATTGAAGATTTAAAAGTAAACATACAGACATGCAGAGATTATTTGTAAACTTAGACTTTGTCCATGTAATATTATTTCTTTACTTGCTGTTCTCTCATCACTGCCTTCTGATTTTCTCTGTGTTAGCAAGTGCATGAGAAAAACAGTAACAATAACAATATTGCTTTCTAGATTTATCATGGAATCTCTTTCCTTGTTCTCCCACTCAGTTCCTGATCCAGCTAGGACCTCCTGCTCCCCTAAGCTCTCTTTCCCCCCAGCCTTGCCCTCCATTACTCTCCCCCCCCACCACACACGGCTTTGCTCATGTAGATCTCATCCATTTCTCCATCGCTGGGCAATCCCTGTGTCTTTCCTAGGGTCTTCTTTACTAACTAGCCTCCCTGGAGCTGTGAGTTGCAGTCTGGTTATCCTTTGCTTTACATCTAGTATCCACTTATGAGTGAGTACATATCATATTTGTCTTCCTGAGTCTGGGTTACCTCACTCAGGATGATATTTTCTAGCAGAGTGCTAGAGAGGTCCCCAGGAATCCACAAAGATGACCACTATAGGCTACTGGCAATGGTCGAGAGGGTACCTGAGCTGACCTACTCTGGTGATTGAATGGCTGAGCACCCTAACTGTCATGATAGAACCCTCATCCAGTGACTGATGGAAGCAGATGCAGAGATCCATGGCCAAGCCCCAGGTGGAGCTCCAGGAGTCCAATCGACAAGACAAAGGAGGGATTATATGAGCAAGAGATATCGAGACCATGATGGGAAAAAGTACAGAGACAACTAGCCAAACTAGTGGAAACACATGAACTGTGAATCAATAGCTGAGGAGCTCCCATGGTACTAGATTAGGCCCTCTGGTTAAGTGAGACAGTTGTTTAGCTTGAACTGTTTAGGAGACCCCTAGGCAGTGGGACCAGGACCTGTCCTTAGTGCATGAGCCAGCTTTTTGGAACCTAGTGACTATGCTGAGACACTTTGCTCAGCTTTGGTGCAGGGAGGAGGGGCTTGGACCTGCCTCAACTGAATATACCAGGCTCTGCTGACTCCCCAGGGGAGACCTTGCCTTGGAGGAGGTGGGAATAGGGGATGGGAAGGTGGGGGGGCTGGAGGATGGGAGGAGGGAGGGCAGGGGAATCTATGCTTGATATGTAAAACGAATAGAAAATCTCAATAAAAAAAAGAGAATATTTCTTTCTTGATTAGAATCATTCAGTTCTTTTCCATGATGTATTTGAAACTATAAACAAACCAAACAAGATTTCTAACCTTTGTATTTCCCAAAGATTTTGAGTTTTCAAATTCACTATTAGATAACATACAGTTTCAATAACAACTGTGTCAGAAAGCACAGCAGTGATGCTATATAGCTGAACAAGAGGGAAGTACTCCATAGATACTCATTGCATTTTAAAACTAGATAATAACCTGTCCTATAGTGAGAAGTAACTCTATGTTATAAACCATAAGATCTTCAGAGAATATATCCCATGGAATATATCCCATGGAATACATCCTATGAAATGATTACATCATATCTACTCAATGTCTATATCTGCATGCCAGTTCATTTGCAAAGAAGTTAAGTACAGAATTTATTGCTATTATTTGAAATAATAGCTCTCTTTATAACTAGAATTTATTTATTTTTATCGTAATAGTGAATCATATATTGATTTATTATACATGAATGACTATACAGTCTTAATGTTTTAGGAAATACCTGTAGTATCTATGTACATTCTATTATCATCTCAATTTAATATGAATTTGTTCAAAACTATGACATCCACTATTTAAAAGTCAAATTGTTGAGAATAAATTAGAGGTGAGTTCTCAGCTATAGATGGGGGATATTTACCATGAGATCCAAGGCTCAAGGAACACCACAGAGAAGAAGGCCAGAAGATTTTAAGAGCTGGAGGATGTTGAAGGGTACTATGAAACAATGCTTTCTGGATATAACAAGATTACTGCAATCACGAACACTTGAAGTTGTGTTTGTCTGTAAACACACATGCGAGCGCGCGCGCACATGCGCACACACACACACACACAAACACACACAGAGGAAAGTAAGAGACTACAGGTTGGTAAGAAGAAAGTTGGTCAGTAGAAAATGAATATGATATGAGAGGATAATGATGGATAAATTATCACACAATTGTTTATATAGATATAGTCAACAAACAATCTTAAAGGAAATGGAGTAACATTTTCATGTAATATTGAACTTTTCTTCCTGTCTCAAGGGAAAGTATAAATGATCCAGGATTCTTGATTGGCATGGCAGAAGAGGAGGAAATGGGTATAGTAACTGAATAAAAAGAACATGTGCCCAGCTGAACATCCTGGAATATTCCACAGTCAATAAATATCTATTGGGCCAACTTGAATTAAACAGAAAATATAATGAAGAAGATTGGGGATAAAGACAAGACTCTGACTATGAAGAATACTGGGATGAAGAAGAAAGCAATAGGGAGGCAATAAGAGATAGAGGAGAATTAAATCATGTTGAGTGAAATAGGGAATTATTTGTTGGCCAATTTCTACTGAATGATTTTAATATTGAGGATTGTATGGCCTAGAAAAAGTTAATAGACTCTCTTTTCTTATAGCTTTAAATAAAACAAAATATACTTAATGTAAAAAAAAACAGAAAATAAGTTCTGGATATGCAGAAATTCTGAACTTCTACTTATTAAGATTAGCATATGTTTCCACACACTGGGACCTGTGTACTTGTCAATTAAGAGCCACTTCAGAAAGTATGCATGTATTCTGTCATAGGTGAAGTGACTGTCGAACATTGCAGTATAACTACAATGTGGGACAAATGATAGGGTCTGTACAGTGTACATTTTATAATATCAACACAAGGATAAAAGGAAATAGATGATAGCCGGGCGGTGGTGGTGTACGCCTTTAATCCCAGCACTCGGGAGGCAGAGCCTCCCGAGTTCAAGGCCAGCCTGGTCTACAGAGGGAGATCCAGAACAGGCACCAAAACTGCATATAGAAACCCTGTCTCAAAAACCCAAAAAAAGAAAAAAAAAGAAATAGATGATAAATGAAAAATTATATTAATACATAATATCACATAATTATAACACAATATATATAGATAGATATCTACATAAAAACACACATATATGTACATATACATGTAGATGTAACCAACCGTCTTATTAAATAAGAAACACAGAAACAATGTAAAAGAGAAAGCCGAGAGGTCAGAGCTCAGAGCTAAAATATCACCCTTCTGCCTGCGGTGTCCCAGCTTCCCGAAAGAGAGCTATATCCTGTCTGTTCGTTTTTTTTATAGTATGTTGTTCTGCCTTCTCATTGGTTGTAAACCCAAACATGTGACTGCCTCGTCACTGTCTGAATGTACAGCCCCCTAGGTCTTAAAGGCATATGTCTCCAATGCTGGCTGTATCCCTGAACACACAGAGATCTATGGGATTAAAGGCATGTGCCACCACCGCCACACTCTGTCTATGGCTCTAATAGCTCTGACCCCCGGGCAACTTTATTTATTAACATACAATCAAAATCACATTTCAGTACAATTAGAATACCACCACATATACGCATACATACATGAAGGAAATTCTATATAAAACATAATGGCTAAAAATAAATCATAAACTCTGGATATTTTTGCTATTTTATGATATAAAGTATCATGCCCTACTAGTGTTCAGAGACATGATTACACTCTTTAGCATGCCATGGAGTTAATAACCATCTCCAGTATTATGGACTTTGGCCTTTGGGGCCTCAGTTTCCCTAAACTCCTTCTCATGTGTATGGTAAAATTAACTAGTGAGTCTGGGCTTAATACTATTATTTTTATATTACTTATCTTTCAATTTATTCACTATATATGAGTTTATCAGGATTAGCTACTTTGTGTGTTTGAGGAAATGGAATCTTTCAAAGCATGAGGTTATTTTATTTAAATTATCAAGTTACTTATTGCCTGTCACTTAGTTACAATGATCAGTACTGATTAGTAACCTTTTCTTTCAGGAACTGCACTTTTCTGTCCTTTTTCTTCTGTACTTATTTATTCTACATAAAATTTATCACGTTTCTAAAACTTTAAAAAAATAAACATTTAATTTACATTCAGTGATTTGTAGCATATTTTTGCTTTAATCTGACTTATTAAGACATAATTATAGACATTAAATAAATATTTGCTCCTGTATTTCTACTGTCACTGTAAGCTGTTTGACATCTCCTATGATCTGAAACCTTTAATTTAAAATCATCCTTATTTTCAAGAGAAAGATATTCTCCTTCAGTGTAACCCTTGAATATTTTGCCACTATTAATTTTTTTCAAGTTTCATTAAAATTTGCATGTTCTGTAGGCTTTGTGACAAATTTTACTTTGCATATTTGATCATTATTCATGTTGCAACATTTTGAGTGATCTATTCTAATTTGTTGCTGGTGTTGAATTGGGCAAGTGCTTCCCAATTTGTTTACCCATTTACCAGTGACAGGCATTTGGGTCAATACCAGTCTGCAGTTATGAATCCATCATAGATATTAGTGTGCAAGTGTTGCAGTGGTTATTTTGTTTACTTGAACACAAGGAAACTCTTGTGAGGTAAATTACTAGACTAATTGGCAAGTAGGTGCTTAATTCCAGGGAAACTTTTAAACTTTCTTCCAAAGTGATTATTTTCTCAGCAATAATGTCTGGGGCTGTTAGTTGTAGCAAGATTTTTAAAAAGTATATGTTTAACTTCTTAATTGTTAATGTGTATTACTTATTCTTTTTCTTGACTCATTTATCTGGTGATGATGTGAGCATGTTAAGAAGGAATTGACACATACTGACTTACCTTTCATACATGAGTAAATTTCTATTTCATGTGATTTGATAGGGTTGCATAGATATCATTTACTGGGTTGGGGATGATTTCTTCTAACTTTCGTGAAAGATTTAAAAATAATAAACGGTTTTAGCATGTAGGGTTTAGTTAAGTAATTTTTCTTCATCTATCGAGGTACAGCTTAAGTTCCTCTTAATTACTGTCATATTGTTAAATTTATTCATTTCTATGAGTCAAACCAACTGTCCATTCTTCAGTATAAGGTATTATGTAGTATTATTAAAGAACGCATATCCATATTTCTACATAATTGCTATGATGTGAAGGACTTAATACCATGGTAGATATATACTTTTTATTTATTTATTTGTTTGTTTGTTTGTTTTTAGATATATACTTTTAAATATCCACTGTGATGTGAAGTTATGTGAGGCCAATTTTCCATGACCTACTCATTACTTCCAAACAATGTTTAGATAATGAAGAAAGATCTCTTTGAATCTGATATTCTCAAAGTAAAATTATGGTTTTATGCTACTTAGTTTCAAACTAAAGTTCCTGGAGAGCAGGTGCATCAGTTGAGGAATTGCCTCTAGAGATTGGCCTGTGGGTGTGTCTGCAGGGCATTTTCTTGAGTAATAATTATGTAGGAGAGCCCGGATCACAGTAGGTGTTGGTACCTCAGGTCAGTTGGTACTGGTTGTATAGGAATGAAAGCTGTGTATGCTTTGTAGGACAAACAAGTAAGCATCATATTCCTCCATATTTTCTTCTTCATTCCCTGCATCCAGATTCATAAGTGAGCCCCTGTTCTAACTTTCCTCAGGGGTTGGGATGTACAAGCCAAATAAACACTTCTGCTATGGAATAATCTCTTGTAAAGACTTGTCACTCATATTGGTTTAATAAAATGCTGATTGGCCAGGCCAGAAGTATAGGTGGCAAGAGGAGACTAGGAGCATTCTGGGAAGAGAAAGCGTGAAGTCAGGAGTCCCTAGCCAGACACAGAGCCAAGCATTTGTAAGTAATATTAAGCCTTTGAGTCAAATACTTGGAAAGCAGCTGCTGGGATGGAGAGCAGGCAGTCAAGACAGGAAACTTCTGCCTATACCTTCATTCTGTATGTTATTTAGGACAGTGAATGTTTTGTTTGTTTGTTTTCCCACAGCAACAAAAAATGAAAGTAATTAAAACAGAAATTGATACCAGAGAATTGGCTATTGCTGTGACAGACCTGACCAAGTTGTTTTGGTAAAGACTGTAAAAGTTTAAAATTTGGGGTTGGAAAAGTGTGTAGATGTAATCAACCATCTTATTAAATAAGAAACATAGAACCAATGTAAAAGAGAAAGCCAAGAGGTCAGAGCTCAGAGCTAAAATCTCACCCTTCCTCTTGCAGTGATCCTAGCTTCCCAAAAGAGAGCTACTTCCTGTGTGTACGTCTTTTCATAGTATTTTTGTTCTGCCTTCTCATTGGTTGTAAACCCAAACACGTGACTGCCTCGTCACTGTCTGTATGTACAGTCCTCTAGGTCTTAAAGGCGTATGTCTCCAGTGCTGGCTGTATCCCTGAACACACAGAGATCTATGGGATTAAAGGCGTGTGCCACCATCGCCACACTCTCTCTATGGCTCTAATAGCTCTGACCCCCAGGCAACTTTATTTATTAACATACAATCAAAATCACATTTCAGTACAATAAGAATACCACCACAAAAGTGATTGAGTTCTCTCTGTTACAGGCTACTCTGTGGGATCTTGGAATATAATAACATTGACAGAAATGCAGACAATATAGCCTTGGCACGTGAAGTTTCAGATGAAATGAAAGACTCTACCAGGGATAAAATTATGCAATATTTAAATTAAGAATTTGTGTTTTTCTTTTAGCATGGGCTGAATGAGAATCTAACAAGAGACCAACATCACAAAAGTGAAACCTTTACATTACTGGGACAGTTGATGCTGGTTAGCTGATGTTGAAAAATCAGCTATGATTAAGATGAAACCAACATTGTTGAAGTGCAGTCTTCTGAGAAATATATGGAAGTTGTGACCTAACAGGGGACCTGACTACATGTTAAGGTTAGAGTCAAACTTAATAGTCTTGCTCAATAGTGTTGCTTAACAGTCTCTATACATTATTTGATTTGGCCAACCGAAAGCTCAGGTTTAAAGGGGTTATGGACAAAAGTTGAGGCTTGGCAGTGTGATCCAGTGTCAGGGTCCCTAAAGTTATCCCAGTTCAATCTATTGGTGAAGGTACAGCCTCAGGATCCAGTGAAGACTCTAGGATTGAAGGATTTATGGAGAGAGGCTGAGGCCTGCATTAAGAGAGTCCACACTGGTAAGGTGAAGCCTCAGTTACAGTTAAGTCCAACATATTGGGGACACTAGGACTGTGGAATATCCTCCAAGGACAGCAGCATATGCAAACTTAAGCTGTACTGAGCCTTCAAGATAGGAAGTGTGTATTATAGATGGCTGAGCTAGAGCAGTGTTGTGAAAGCTCTTCAGAGCCCAGATTATGAGTGAGTCTCCAATGTCACATAGTGAACTGCTTATACTTTTGAGTTTGGTTTTCTTTGATCTGATTATAATTATACCCCTTAGAATAAGAAAGTGTAATTTAATTTGGGTTGAGAGGGGCTCCCATTTGAGTGAAACTGGATATTTTAAAGAGACATTGCACTTTTATTTTTTTCTGGTTTTTCAAGACAGGGTTTCTCTGTGTAGCTTTGCACCTTTCCTGGAACTCACTTGGTAGCCCAGGCTGGCCTAGATCTCACAGAGATCCACCTGGCTCTGCCTCCCGAGTGCTGGGATTAAAGGCGTGCGCCACCACCACCCGGCCTGAGACATTGCACTTTTAAATGTTAAAGATTTTGAAGACTGTGGGACACTCAAATTTGGACTATGCCATTGTTATGATATTGATATTAACATGAGATCTTGGCAACAAACAAGAAAGACAAACATAACTTAGTAGTAATGTATTTGTGTGTCAAGTTGACAAGTTGTGCTGGTTAGTTTTTGTCAATTTTACACAAACTAGAGCCAGCATGGAGTGAGAACCTCAACTGAGAAATTGCCGTGTAACATAGGCATGGTGGTGACATGTAGAACGGAGCATTTTCTTCATTAGTGATTGATATCAGAGGGTCTGGAACACTGTGGGTGATGACACCCCCAGTGCAATAGTCCTGAATTGTAAAAGACAGCAAGCTGATTCAGCCATGAAAAGGAAGCCAGTAAACAGCCGTGATCTCTGCTTTAGTTCCTGTCTTGACTTCCCTCAATATAGACTCTAACCTGTAATGTGTAATGAATTCTTTCTTCCACAAGTTGGGTTGGTCAGTGTCAGTCAGTCACAACAATGGCAATCAACTAAGTAAGCTCACAAATATTTCTCATATGTATCTGTACTGTTTTAGGACAGGAGGAAACTGTGGGAATGGTTGTTAAAATGACTTACAGTACAGATACATATGCTTACCTGTGAACATAAGTACCTTGTGCCTGCTACACAACGTAAATAAAACTTACATCTTAATTTTCTTTAGAGTAATTTGGTGTTATCCTGAACCAAAACTGTAACATGGATCATACACCTTATCCTATGTGTTAGCTTTTCTATTTGCAGCTCATACAGATATATTGCCTTTTATTAAGAGTACTTGTCAGAGTCACATCTCCAAGTAGTTAAGAGCAAGTTCTCACAGGAAAAAAGACAGAGAAAAGTGCACCAAATGCACATGGTAACTAGTCCACCACTAGTCTGGAAAAGCATCAGTTCACCCAGGAGGTTTCAAGCTCCATAACTCAAATGCCTCCTGGTGTCGTTGCTTTCCACAGCTCTGCACATAGAAAGTGAAATGCTGGTAGCTGAATTTAGGGCACAAAATGAAACTGTAGCATGTGCTAATATGCATCTCACAGTTGTTATTATTGCCAATCATTATTTCATGTCGACACAATGACTTAATATCTACTGGCCTCTTGGCCCCATCCACACACAATTGTATGTATGTGTGTGTAATATATATATATATATATATATATATATATATATATATATATTCCTTGAGTGTCAACATTAAATAGTATGAATGCTGTTATTACTTAATTTATGGCAATATCAAGAGTTCTGATTCAAGCCAAGTTTTTTTTTCACAATTTCAGTATATATTTCTTCCTCATGTATAGGTACTCTTTACTTTGAAATAGTTTCTTCTCTATTTAAAAGCACATAATTCAGTGCAGCTGGATAATGCCATTCGATTTCTGCACCTGGCCATCTTTCTTTCCAATCAATCTACTCACCTTTAGGGATATGGAAATATTCAGTATGCCAACAGCAAAATCCTTTTTCCAAAAATATGATGCTGGGCAAAAAAATCATGCTTTCTAACTTTATTGCAAAACTATTTTTACTGTTTTTTTTACAAGCTTATACAATATACTGAAATTGAGCTACCTAAAGCAACTTTGCGTGAATACATGTTATCCAGTTTTGATCACGTGAAAGCCACAGTGGGAGGAAGCTCTCAGCTCTTTCTGGGCTGTAACCTTGTATGCACCTCATAAACACATACCCAGAACTACATCTTGGATTATACTCATAACACAGAAAGTATTTGCATTTTATCTGGTTATTTCCCTTATGTTCTTCCATTCATTTCAGAGCTATTGAAAAATTCTATAATGTCCATAAACATTTATTCATCCTTGAAAATATTATCTTTATATATTTTTTCTAATTTGTATTAGCTATGCTGTTTTTCTTTAATAATTTTATTTTTTCCTTAATACCATAGCCAGTAAATTTATAGGACCATTAGCAAATGCCTCTGATGTAAATAACATCCTTGTTTGACTTTGCTTTCAATTCTGATGCTTCCACTGAGGTTCCTTCCTTGATCTCACCTCTCAAATCATGTATAGGTTTTTCAGTGAATTTGCTTACCTTTTTAGCCATTGAGTTCCTCATAAAGCAGTATATATGCACATGTTTATATAGGCATTTAGTCCTGGGAGTGGAACTGTATGAAAGTACACTCTTAGCAATCTCTATTTTTGTATCTAGTAAAATATCCTTTAAATCATCACTGTCAACAGGCTTTCAGTTCATCTTCCAACTGGTTTATTCTGATTCATCAGTTTTGTCTCTAATTTTCCTTGACTCAAATTTCCAGTAATTTTATACACTAAACCTTAGATACAATGCATGGGTTAGTAATAGTGGGGGTATAATTCAAGAACAAAGTGCAGGAGTTCAGTCTCACACACTCTACAGCACTGACAACAGGAAAGAAATGGAGAAGAAAGAAGGAAGAAACTGAAAGACCAACGGAGTGTAAGAGAAATCCAGGAGAGTCTGTTTATTAGGAATTTATTAAGATATGAAGTGGGGAAATACATGCATGAGTACAGGATCCGGTAAATCCAGGTGCAGAGTCCTTGGAAAACTGGGGACCGATCCTATACTGCTTCACACCACCTGACCTGGTCTTCACTACCCAAGAAAGAGCACTCCACTAGACTCCCTCCACTCTTAAGGAGTCATGTAAGCACACAGAAAGCCACACCTTAGGGTTTGTATCCCCAAAGCCACTGGCGGAACGAATTCCCACAATAACGGAGGAAGATAAAATGGAAAGATTAAAGAAGGAAGGAAGGGAGGGAGGGAGGAAGAGGATATTGTGGACTAAACCTGTGACTACAAAGGCTACTGACAGATTAGCAAGTTATTGATGTACAGACATCAAAATGTGGCAAGTCCAGAGACAAATAAATTTGGGTTACATCTCGCCCACCTAACAGTCATTTACTGCTGACCACTGTATGTACCTAATCCCCTTATGGCTAGTAGGTAAATTACTTGGAAGGTACCAAGAGATCTGCAGCTCCCATTAACCTCAAAGCTAAAAATGTCAGAAAAATAAAAAATGAAGCCTACAACAGAGCTTTCTTTGCTTCAGTGTAACCCATCTGATATTCTCACCAATGTATTCAAAAAGTGTGTTTATTCATAAGTATTTTTTTATTTCTGTTAGTAAAAACATGTTTGTGAAATTGTTTTTGGAATTTTTTTTTGGTTGGGGGGGAGATCAACTTGAATCTGTTTTCCTCACTTTTTTTGATTAAGAATCAACCATTTCTTTTTACCCTGGAGATATGATCTTTGTTTTTGTACCAACCATTTTTTAACAATTAAACTCTTAATACGAATGTGACAATATTGGATTCATAAGGGAAATCTGGCAAATATCAAAAGAATATGCTGCAATAAAAATGAAGCTGACCTTTAAATAAATTTAATAAAAGTCATTTTCCTTAGAAGGATCTTCTAGGATCAAATGACCTATATGCCTCTATTTTGAGTCGTACCTATATAAACAATCCGATGTAATAAATATAATAAACAATAGATGTTGAACAAAACCAAATATGTAGGAATAGGAACCTTAATTATTCTAAAGCAACAGTTTGGTTACTCTTTAGGAAGTTCACCTCTTTTTCTTTTGTGTCAACTACTTTCTAGCTTAAAATGTATAATCTTAAGATTTATAAGTTATCATTATCCAATAAATATAAGTTTTCAGTTTGGGGATTAAAAAATATAAATTAGTCTGTCTGCAAAAGAAATTTGTAGGTCAATGGGAATTTCTCAGGGAAGTGATAAAGGCAGATGGATGTCCCTATTCATCACTATGACACATGAGTAGGAGCAGAGGTCAAGCAGCCCTCCAGAAAGGCTTTATTTACATATGATTACTAAAGTTCTCTTTTCAACTAAATATTGACCAAGAGGCTTCAGGTAGAATAAAAGGAAAAAAAACTAAATGAAAGACACATAATAATATGAGAAGTCTTGTGTAAGTCGTACATAGACATTTACATTAAGTGACACAGATATTTTTCTGCAAAACTCTTCTAGAAGTTTATATGTAAATTGTTTCTGCTGGAAAAAATATCTTATTGTTTTCTGTAAAATGACGATTTTTACTCAATATCTTTCTTTATGAATTTTGTTTACTACAGAAATCATTGGGAAAAGAAAGACTATGTTTTAATCACCATTCTTATAATTTAATGGAAAATGATTTCTTATTCACATCCCAGCAGCTGATTTCCTAAGAGCCAGTTTGTGTTCCTCTCTGGGGCACCCCTGCTGTGCTTAGAGTACCCTTTCTGCCTTTAGCCTCTGTGGTGTTCTCAGAGGCGTTGTGCATTCTAATGTGACATTTCATACCAGTAACAATGCAGATTGGAAGTGGTGAACTACTACTCCAAAGTTTTGTCCTTGGCAGGGCTTTGTTTTATTTTATTTCATTTTTTTAGATTATAATATAATTACATCTTTTCCCACTTCCCTTTCTCTACTCCAAGGCTCCAATGTGTTTTTTAAAAGTGATGATCAGTTTTATTTAAAAGTCTGAAAATTAAAAAACCACCTAACACAAAATTCAACTTTTCTAATTCCCAAGAGGTTGCGCTCTCCACTGAGCCTGGTGCCACCTTTCTTCCACATGAACTCAAGCTGAGAGGCTTTCGCCCTCAGGACCTTGCTAACTCAGGGCATTGCTTCTATTTAAGTCTCTGAGTGACTCTGGTAGGCTATGGAATGTACAGTTTTTTATCTGAATCACACCTTTTCTCCAATGAGTCCAAGCATAGCTTTTAGTTGGTCTTTAAGGACTCATTGACAACATCTAAAGTCTGATAATCACTTCTGGCAGCCTGTTTTATTGTTTGTTTGTTTTGTTTTTTCTTAAAAGATAAATTTGAAACTTGACAGAATCATTGAGTTTTGCTAAGTCTCAATTTTCCAGCTGATAATCAAGTCCTCTAAGAAGATGGACCATATTTTTCATTAATATATATACCTGTCTCTTTATTATGTGGCTTTGAGCATGCTATTTGGTATAATATGAATTTCCATTTTAGCCATTAAAGGGACACTTTAAAATACTCCAATAGAGATTCGTTTAAAGTATTTTATATTACACAGGTCTAGAAAATTGGGTAAATATCTTTTTCTACAAAATATTATACACCCACAGAAAGCTGATAAGGAAACACTAAATTTAATTTCATTCAATCACATTAAAATAATTAGTTTTAGTCCTAGTCAGATGAGTTAAATATTTTTTCCAGTAATTTTCAGACTAGTAATTCAGGGGGAAAAAAGGGTAAAGTGCCACAGATACCCTTTGGTAACACAAATTTGGATCTGACTTAGCAGTGATTCTCATATACTATGAAAAGCAAAGCAAATTTTAAGGAATATATGCTACCTAATGAAAACAGTAGTTTCAGTACTCAGAAAGTGGAATGCATAAGTGATATAAAACCAATGTTTGAAAAATTAAATCCTACAGAACTTTGCAATTAAGAGCCATTAATTCATTTATGTTGGGACTCTGCATTTTTCAAATGCAGCATACATGCTTTCTAAATTCTAAAGAATTCATCATGTGTATACACATTTGAGGTTGATTGATAGATTAAAACATCAGGTCAACATTTTAGTTATTTCTAAATTGCTTCAGAATTTTTATAGAAATCATACTTACAAATTGGGCATTTACACTCCTAAGCATATACATGCCTTTTGTCCGGTGTAGTTTGCAATATACACATGGGGAATTAACCAGTTTACATGGTGCCACACATGTAAGGTCCTCATGTATCAAGAAAACATAGCTCACCTTTGGAAAGCATCCCAATCTGTCATGTCAATTTCTCACTTGAACTCTAATTTGTTTACAGTATGTGTTCTACTAATTTAGCATTGGAAATAAGGTACAATTTTAATATAATAAATTTTGAATTAAATAAGAACTATTTTTTCAACAATTAATTCTACATATTAATAGTTAATAGTAAAGTAAAGCAAATGCCTGGTTCACTTATTTTTCTCTAAAGTGTCTGTCTTTGGCTGTGTTATAACTTTGAGGTGTACTTTTTTTTTTTTAATTTTACAATACCATTCAGTTCTACATATCAGCCACGGGTTCCCCTATTCTCCCCCTCCCACACCCTCCCCTTACCCCCTGCCTACCCCCCCATTCCCACCTCCTGCAGGGCAATCCTCCCCGAGGACTGCAATCAACCTGGTAGACTCAGTCCAGGCAGGTCCAGGCCCTTCCTCCCAGACTGAGCCAAGTGTCCCTGCATAAGCTCCAGGTTTCAAATAGCCAACTCATGCAATGAGCACAGGACTTGGTCCCACTGCCTAGTTGCCTCCCAAACTGATCAAGCCATTCAACTGTCTCACCTATTCAGAGGGCCTGATCCAGCTGGGAGTCCCTCAGTCTTTGGTTCATAGTTCATGTGTTTCCATTCATTTGGCTATTTTTTTTCAATAATTGAGTAGAACCGGAATTTATTATAAGCCACAGTCGTCCTAGGGACCTCCATACTATATATATATAGCCTCTATGGTTCTATGGGCTGTGGTCTGATTGTTCTTTATTTTATATCTAGAATCCACTTATGAGTGAGTACATACCATGACTGTCTTTCTGGGTTTGGGTTATTGAGGTGTACTTTTTATTAGATCTTTTAGAATGCCATACAATGTGTTTGAATGGGTTTAACCCCTCATCCAATTTTTCCCACACCCACCACATCCTTACCTACGCACCAGACTTAGGGTCCTCCTGTCTTTCTGTGAAACACACTGAGTCTGATTTGTGCTGCCTATATATTCTGGAGCATGGTCAGTCTAGTAGCAACTATGAAGAAAATTGGCTCTCCATCTCCTCGCGCATAGCAATCGCAAATAACACTTCAGCGAGGGGTAGCTCTTTGTGCCCATCTAAACAAGTCAGATGACCTAATTTCTTATTTATTTAGCTATTTATCTATTCATTTTTGAGGCTGCATCATGCTTCCATGGCCTAAGCTGGACTACATGTTTTTATTTTGCCCACACTGGCCTGGAATTTGCTTTGGAAATACCTATATCTTTTAGATTTTGTCCTTTTTTTTAGTCTTATATTTAATAGTATGTTACTATGGTGGAATATAAACAGCCAAAAGTATGTAAAAAGTGGGATCCAATACTATACATTAGCTTTCTTTTATTCTTACAGGCCGATTTTAGTTGTAGGTTGATATATAACTGCCACAGTATATCTCTTTCAAAGGAGGTAATATTTTGACAAGGCAGGAAATTGCTCACTGAAATATAGAAAGATACTTAACCCAACACAGACATACCACACATACACATTCTTCCTAGCTGGCTCTCCTCTAAATATGAAAATTGATTACCAAGAGAAGGATACTTAATATTTAAATATCTCTATTAGATGCCACCTAATGAATAGAAACTTAAATACAAAAGGCCCATTGTCATAGGGATATTTAGCCTGTAAATCTCCTTGCTAATGTTGTAACACTCATGGTATCTGTATCCCATGGCTCTCCAGTAATTGTAATCTGCTTTGCTCCCTGTGCTAGAGATATAATTATGTTAACAGCTTTCCTACACAGGCACCATACTTTGCCATTATGAAGCCAGCTTCATTTAATTAGAATCATGCAGTAAATTAGCAGTTATAAGGACTGCTGGGTATGAGGGGATCTCCATTTTCTCACCACTTACTTAATCCTCAGTCAATGTTAAGATTACTGCTCACTGAATCTCCATAGCAAAATCACCATCACCCTCCTTAGATGTTGTGATTCAGCATTTGTATGGATTTGGAACAAACAGTTTTCTCCGGATGCCCAGGAGTTAGGATTATCAAAACTCCATCCTGCTCCTTGCTGGAAACACACAGGAATGCACAGAGACAATGCCCATGTGAATGAATCCTCTTTTCTTTCAAAGGGGAGTTTAAAAAAGTAACTTGATAAAAGTAGTATTAGCTGGGGAGTAAATGGAAAGGCAGAGTGATTCTCTCTAAAAGGAAGTTCCCAGGTTGTATTAGCATTTGAGTGGGAAGGCTTTTATGCCTAGCACTTGACAGAAACACATAAAATTAAAGCACATTAATATTTATCCCACTATTGAGTTTACAGTGAGCTAAGAAAATGACAAGTAACTCCTGTTTTGGTTGTAACTGCATGCTTGTCATCCGTTATAGTTCAGCTTTATTCAGGATTATGTTGAACATGGCAAAGCTCCCAATTTTAAGCAACATTTCAAAAGTCAGAGCACCAGAGGAGACTATTCATTTGTCTACTATTAAAATAGATGTTATAAATATTTAAAACATTATTATCTTGGTGTTTAAGGTTATTTCTATAACAGTTCTCAAAGTTTGATGCCCAAATGTATACAGAAGTCAAGGAGAGGGCAGCAGGATTTTGCACAATAGATGAATTCCATTGGTAAAGAGGCCAGGAGTTCACTGTTCATGTGAGATGCTCCAATTGGTTGGCAGCAAGAGAACTGCTGATCCTAGATAGAAGAAAGTTTAACCTGGTGATTAAATGAACACAAAGTACACACGAATTCTGAGACAAGATTTAGAATGGGAGACAAAAGAAGTTGAGGGAAATGTGTCAGCACTAATTCTAGGAAATTCAGCCTCACCTCCACTGAGAAAAGCCTAGGCTTTTGTTAGCTTCCTGTAAGGGTCTGGACTGGTTACCAGGCTTTGCGGTCTCCCTGTAGGAGGACTTACCTTTTCAGAGGAAGGAATGGGAGGTGGCTTGGGGGGAGGGGGCAAATGCAAGTGGGAGGGAAGAGAGGGGGAATCTGTGGTTGTTATGCAAAATGAATTAAAAAAAATTCTTAATAAAGAAAAAGAAATTTCTTTCTCATGCTTTAAAGGTATTTTATTTTAAAATGTAAAATGCAAACCAATCTTGTCCCTGGAGGCATGGCTGTACACCTGACACCTGTTTTTGTTTGTTTGTTTGTTGTTTTCTTTTGCATTTAGCAATAAGACCAGAAGATAAATTTTAGACACATTCCATATATGGGTATTAATAACAAGAGAAGAAAGGGAGCTTGTTGGGTCACAGTCTTTATTGGCTATGACAAGAGACCATGGCAACTCTTGTCCACAAGCACTATTACTGTTCTATTCACAGTAAGAGAAGTATGGATGATGCCTTCCCCTTTTTATTTGGGGGGGGAATAAGCTTCTTCACAAGAGAGTTTGAACTTGTGGCTCATGCAGTAGATCATGGCTCCTTCTGCTCATGCCCATTCTTGAAAAGTTAACCTGTGGGAAAAGAACTGTTATCAGAAAGTATGAAGGTTTTTCCTCAAAAAAATTTAAACATTTAGATATTTAAAGAAATTATTTCACTATGTGTCCAGTGCCTACCTGATTTTATAGCTAGGTATGAAAACAAAATAATGCAAAAGCTTATACACAGTTCTCAAATATTTGTGTGAGCAGAGATGATAAATAATAATATGGGTTCTATCAACAAATAATGGAGAATATATTTAAATAATAATATGATAAATAATTTTTAAATGTCACATTGTCTATTTCTGTGTCAGTTCTGTGAATGCCCTCCTTTATAATCCATGAATGCTGTACACCACACATACACGGAACACATTGCAGGCCTGCCTGGTGAAAGAGAAGACTACCCTCAGATCTTTCCTACTCTTCATGAAACTGAAAGGACACACTTTGAACTCTTTTCTCACCTATAAAAACTCAACATTTCTGTGCACAGATTATGTGCCCTGTGGATTCCCCAATTGTGATGTTTCTCTGATGGTTGTTCTAAGGATTAGAAGGGACTTCCTGTGCCAGGAAGTAGACCAAGGACACTGGTGGTGGATAGTATGGACCCCTCAGAGGACCAAGTTCCTGACCATCAGCCTGTGTGCCTGGCCCTATTCTGCAAGACAGTTGTTCCCAAACTCTCACAGTTCTCAGGAATATAACTCAGCAATTATATGCTTGGACTCTCTTCATGGGTTCTGCAGTCCAGTGGAGTTTCTGCTCCCATTTGCCAGAAAAGAGAAGAAACCCAGAATAAAGCTAGAGAAGGATATCCTTTCCAGGTTCTGGAGCTCGATAATGCTGTGGATCATTGCAGCTCGTGAGTCCTGTGGCTTCCCTTGAATCCTTTGGTAATTCTCTGGCACTGGCACTGCTATGTTGAAATAATACTCATTGGTAAGTGCTCTGAGAGGATGGATAGATAGTACAACTGACATGTGAGGAAACCGATCGCTTGGAAGCAAATACTGAACAATTGAAGGTATAATCCAATAAGAAAAATCCTTCCTATTTTTTTTTTTTTTTACAGTACCTGTCTTGGGTGTAGCTTTGGGAATTTTCATAAGGGGATAGAGAGGCAACAATGATGATATCCCTCATTTATTTCACTTCCTTTTTTCCCAAGTCTTCTATCCAATGGAATTAAACAGGCAGCTAATTCAACTAACTACTCAATCAAGGAGAACATGTGGTCTGTGGGCAGCTAAGTGAATATGAGAGTAATACACCAGCCTCACATTCCTCACCCTTTCCTTGTTCTTTTATTATTATTTATATTTATAATTATATATTTATAATAAAATTTATAATTATATATTTATAATAAGATATATTATTATTTTATTATTCTTTCCATTCATTTATTGAGTGTTTGTTAGATTGATATTTTTGCTACGAAGGCCTGGCTGGCTCAGAACTCATGTTGTAGAATAGACAGCCTCCATATTTATAGTGACTTGTCTGCCCCTGCCTCATAGGGGTAGGGTTATGGATATATGCCTTTACAGAAGGCTTGTGCTGTCTTATAATAAAACCTCCATCCTTTTAATAAGATCTGATTTATTCTTGCCTTAAAAGTAATATTACTATGCATGATTATTTGATCCTAAAGGGTATGATACTGAAAAATATGAAACTCAAAAGTAAAATTATCTCTGCATTATTGTTCTTGTAAGAAGAAAATAATAGCAAGACAGCAAGGAAAGAATCATTTAAAAAAATCACAAAACCCTGGATAAATTTGTATGTTTCCCTATCATTATTGCTGTGAACTTCAGTATGGAAATTATGGTGTCCTGCATTATAAATTTAACTCACAAATTGTTTATTTTCTTCTATTTTAAAAAACCACAAGCAAAAAACAAAACCCATAAATCAAAAAGCAAAGAGTAGCCATAGACATTAGAATGACGAGGAAAGTAAAAGTGGCTGCCATACAAGCATAAAACCTGAGTGCAGTCCTCCAGGATCTACACGAAAAGTGGGACTCAGGGGCACAAACTTACCATTCTAGTATTCCTTACAATGAGATGGGAAGTGGAGAGAGCTGGGCCAGCTAGCTGGGATTCCTGAGACAGAAGAAAGAAGAAAGACATGGCTCAATGAGGGAAAAGCAAAGAATGACTACTCAAAGCTGTCCTCTCAGTTCTGCACACACACACACACACACGATCATGTACACACATACACACACACACACACTTGAAACAAATTAAATAAATGGAAAATGTCTTGATGAATTTCTGGATAAACAATTAGAGCTGAAATGTCTTTGCAGAAAACCATGAAGTTGGCTTGGCCTACCTGCCTTGAGAGGCATGTGTCATTGGTTTCTCAGGTTAGAATCTATGGCTCCTGGGGCACAATGTCCCTTCTAGTTCCCTCAGGTAATGAAGCATTACAGACCACTTTGTATTTCTCTATATGTTCCCTTAGATGTCAAGGAAGCATGGAAAGTTGACTGGACAATTGGTCTTAGACATGAATCCTGTGTATTCTGTATAGCTTGCAAAAGTCATTATATCCCGGCAACTACAACTGTATTGATCCTGGCAACTGCCATTATATTCTGTTTCTGATAAAGGTATAAAAGGTCCAATCGTTCTCCATAAAATTATCACAGCCTCAGTTGTGCTGCGGTCCCTCCAAACAGCCCGATTCCTTCTTCATGGCCATGTCAGGTCACCCTTGTTCTGTAAGTAAGTGTAGGCACTTATATGTCTTGATGTTTATATGGAGGACTTGTGCTTAGCTTGTCAATAGCAAGTATTCTAACATGTATTCCCTTCTATAAAATTTTAGTTTCTTGGGATCCAGGTTTCTTTAATTTTGACTTTTTTAAAATAACTATTTCCATTGAGCTATCAGAAAGTATGTAGAAGATTATACTTAATAACCAGAAAATAAGACAGCAGTAAAAACCACCAGTAATTTGTTGTTGATTTTTATTATTCTACCTTGACTATATGGATCTGTTTAACATTTTTTCATATAGTCCACAAGCATAGAATATTATTTATTGAGTAAATATGAAGGATAAATAAGGTAGTCAGAGGGTAGACTTTAATTTTTAACTGCTAGGAAAAGTTCTACACTTTTACCCCAAAGCACAGATTTAGGAAGTGAGGAAGCTCTAGTTGTAATCAAAAGGTATGACAACAATCCGTACCAATTGGCACATGCCAAATGCCCTCCTGGGACAACTTTATGTTTATTTCTTGATTCGTGTAGGAGGAACAGATGATTATTATGATGTCATCCATTATTAATAGGTCTCCTTGTATACGAGAGTTTTGAGCCTTAAGTTATAACCTTTCTATGAATGAGGAGGGTGGATATTTAAGAGGGAAAAGGGGCTAAGTGTGTGAGTGGCTAAGCAGTCAGAATGGTGGCTTTGGAGTGAGCTGGGACTGTATTTGCAGGAGAGATGGCATATGTCACAAGAAAATCTCTTTCTAAGGCCCTCCTACTCAATAGCATACCTGTGCCTTGATTTCATTTCTCATAATGATTTTGATTACAGAAATCATCATTCTCCATGTAATGTTTTGTATGTTCATGCATGTTCAAATTGTTATATATAATTACAAGAACTTTTTATATATTTATATTGCTTGGCAATGTCTGGTGTACTGGATGGTTTTGTATGTCAACTTGATACAAGCTAGTCTCATCAGAGAGGAAGGAGTCTCAGTTGAGAAAATGCTTCCAAGAAATCCATGCTTGTCTTAGTTAGGGTTTATATTGCTGTGAAGAGTCACCATGACCACTATGACTCTTTTAAAGAAAACATTTAATTGGGGTGGCTCTCTTACAGTTTCAGAGGTTCAGTCCATTATCATCATGGCAGGAAGCATGACAGCATGCAGGCAGACATGGTGCTGGCTACATTTTGATCAGAAGGCAAGAGAAAATGGTGTCAGACATTGAGTGGTACCTTGAGCACCAGAAATCTCAAAGTCCTTCCCCACAGTGACACACTTTCATCAAGGTCAGACCTACTTCAACAAAGCCTCATCTCCTAACAGTGCCACTCCCTTTGGGATTATGGGGGCCAATTAAATTCAAACTACCACACAACTGTAAGGCATTTTCTCAATTAGTAATCAATGGAGGAGTACACAGCCCATTGTGGATGTGGCCATCCCCAGGCTGGTGGTTCTGGCTTCTGTAAGGAAGCAGACTGAGTCAAGGTCTCCCATGGGGAGTCAGCAGAGCCTGGCACATTCAGTTGAGGCAGATCCAAGTCCCTCCCCCATGTACCAAGGCTGCACAAGGTGTCATGCCTTAGGCACTGGGCTCCAAAAAGCCTGCTCATACACCAGGGATGGATCCCAATCCCCCTGCCTGGGGCCCCTGAAACAGTTCAAGCTAAACAACTGTCTTGCCTATCCAGAGGAATGGGGAGTGTGTTGGGGGGAAGGACTGGGGGCAGAGGGAGGGAGGAGGGACAATCTGTGTTTGGTATGTAAGATGAATAGAAAATTTCTTTAATAATAATAATAATTAATAATAATAATAAAAGGAAAGCAGGCTGAGCAAACCAGGGGAAGCAAGTCAATAAACAGCACCCCTCCATGGCCTCTGCCTCAATTCCTGCCTCTAGGTTCCTGCCCTGTTTGAGTTCCTGTCCTAACTTCCTTTGGTAATAAACAGCAATGTGGAAGGATAAGCACAATAAACCCTTTTCTCCCCAAGTTGTTTTTTGGTTACGGTATTTCATTGTAGCATTAGAAACCCCAAGGAAGACATCTGGTTTTGCTGCTTTGATTTGGGTACATTTATTAATTTTTTGTTGTTTTCTTCCTTGACAAATTTGTCTTGTTTAACTTAATTCATGAAGTCCAATATAACACATTAAAGTTAGCTGATCCATTTTACCTTGATAATTTTAACTTTTATCTAACAGGAAATTCCCTCGATGAGTTCACACCATCTTTGAAAGTGCACATATTTTCATGAAATCTGCAGTACTGATTTGTGTGCTTGCATTTTTTTCCCTGTATAAACTATTTCTTTTTGCTTCCATTATTGGAAGCAGGAAGAATTCTTAAATTAGGAAGGACTGCAGGATTGAAGGTTTTTCTTAGTTACTTACACGTTCTTGGCAGTAAGCTATCTTGTTTAATAACTGAAAAGTTATTTTTGTTTTGTTTATCTTAATCTTGTTGCTGGGGCACATAGTTTACATCACCCTGTCAATCACAAACCTTCACCTTCTCAGGTGAAGCTTGTTTATTTCTCATGCAAATTACAGAAATAAACTTCTTTTATCAATAAGTCAAAATAACTAAAACCTTAATGGATAAATTTAAATTTGAACTGTAAATCAATGAGTGTAAATGTTTGCTTGCCATTTGTTATGTCTATATGCATAAGAACTCAAAGGGAAAGGAATCCACTCATAACAATTAATACAATAATGCTAATACCATCATGTCTGAGCTTGTAGTATGCTGACTTTGGGAAAAATCATTAGCTATAAAATCCATGCCAGTTTTAAAAATTAAAGAAAAAAAAAAGCATATTGCTACTGAATGTGCGCTGACCTTCTATCTTAGAGTGAAATGGACTGGTGATATATTTCTGTCCCAATTAGCTAAAAGGTATGAGAAATTGCTAACTTATTAGTATAAAACAGAAAAATGACCTTAAAGGCTATTCTTTGGCTATAGCATATAATATGAAGTATTTTTGATAATCTATAAAAATCTGCTTTATAATGTAGTCAATTTAGCTTTAAGATGAAGTGAAAGATGAATAACCCACTGGACCATGTAGATGTGATGAAGGCTTTCAACTGTGCCTTCATAAACTTTATTTCTCTGAATACACTGGCTTTAAACTAAACATGCATTATTACATTTACTTTTTAAAATTAATTTTACAGACTTGCCCAAATATTTCTAGAAAAATTACTTAAAATGACCAGTGAGGTTAAACTTTAAGCATGCTTGCCCATTAGCATCTTTGATAGGTATTAGTTTAGATTTTTGATTTAGCTTTTAAATTCAAATGATTATATAACCTTTTAAAAAACTTTTTTATTGATTTTTTGTGGATTTCACATCATGCATCTCTGTCCCATTCATCACCCTGTCCCTCACATCTGTCCTTCTGCCCTTGCAATAACCCTCTAAAATAAAATTTAAATTTAAAAGAAACAAACTCTCATAGTAGAAGCTGTACTGTGACACACTGAGTCTCACAGTATACCCTTTTGCCCATAAATCTATACTTGGAAGTGTTCATTACAATGAGTCCTTGGTCTGATTTGAGGCCTCTGGTTTCTGCTACAGTATTGATACTGGGTCCTCCTTGGGGCTCCTCTTGGATATCCTGGTGTTGCTCTGTGTTGTGGAGATCACAGTGCTTTGGATGTACAGGTCCGAGCCCCTTCACATGCTCCAGCAGTTCATACATGAGGTGAATGCTGGGTGGGCCATCTCATAGCCCTGGTTCTAGGTCTGAGTGGCAACTGAATTGGTTAAAAAAATGGAACAATAACTACAGGTCTGTTTCCCATTACAAATTTATTTTGAAGTAGAGAAATTTATGGGGAAATTTTGTTTATAAATCTTAGTTCAATGATGATGATGCAGTTATGAAATTATCTCTGTCAGTGTCAGCTTACCTAAATTGCCCAAATAAATTGTCAAAAGATAGATTTTTGTCATCACCTAGAGAAATTATAAAAGTCCAAAAGGAGTATTAAGAGTTTCTGAAATTTCACTTCATTGAGAAATCTCTGATGTCATTTAAAACAGATTCTCTCTATTCATAATAACACAAATACCAGGACAGAAATTATGTTTATACAATGGTTGTAATAAGTACAATAACTTCTACATTGTTTTCTTGTACTTGAGAGCTAAATATATAAATATAACATGCGAATAACAGAAATATTGATTTATAGATATAAGGTCCATGCCAGTTAATGTATTGAAAATGATTTCAGAGGCACAATATATTGGAATCCATTAAAGAATAAAACCATACATTTCTCTTTGGATTAATTTGATCAAAAGTGAGTCCAAATTTGAATCCTCTATTCTCTCAGTGTCCTTTGTCTATAGTTTGTTTCTGGCCTATCTGTACTGTGTCTTCTGTATATATCTTTGCCTGTGTGAATGCTGTCTAATGCTTGTTCCTATGTCTTTATACGACAAAGGTCTCGGGTCTGTATGCAGTGAGGAGCTCAGCAAGCCTCACATGGTAAAGGAATGAGAGACACTTTATAGAAATATTTCACAGAGTTTTATATAGGCCGAGTTGTTTCACTGACCCCTACTGTCCGCAAAGCACTCAGAAAAGCAAACAGTACTTCAAACAAGTATTATCAAGTAGTATTCCCATGTTATTCCAACACTTAAAGGTAGTCATTAATTGTACTGTGTTGCTTCCAGCCTGTTGGGTACTTTCAGCAAATGATTACAAAACACATTCACATATAAATTACTCTGGATCTTGGCACAGAAGAGTATGAAGAGCAACAGAGCAAAAACAAATTCTAAACCAATCTGGGTTGTATTTCAGTAGCAGAGTACTTACCTGGGATCTGCATCACCTGGGGTTTGTCTCTAGCCACAGCGGCCCCAGAAACGTTGATAGTATGTTGCCTCAGATATTCATACCTGCTGTGTTGTAAGCACTAGTGAAACCTCTCTGGAAACAAAAAGACAGATTCTCAGTCTCATCAATATTGTACTTACAAACAACCAGAACGACAGAGCCTTATCAGCTGAGCATCACTGGTAAATTCAAGAGGATCAATTAAATGATCTTCTGACTACTAAGAACTTTCTTGACCCAAGCAGAATATGCACCACAGCTAATTCTAGATCACCCCTCACATCCAAGAATGACTCACAATATCCCATGATATCATTTTCTTTTCCTCTGATGCTGAACTTATAAACTGAAAGCTATTATTAGTTCCAGTGTGATGGAGTTGGGATAAACAAAAACACGAGTGCCCATTTGTTTTGAGTAGGTTAATATGTCAGAGAAATATAGATCAAGAACCCAGTGACTTATTAGAGTGCCCATTAAGATCTTTTAAAATAGCAAAACACAAATTAGTCACAGGATAAAACAGGACTCTGTTTGCTAAGCAAATTTAACACTAAAACGTTGGCTCATGAAAAAATACCAGTGAGTGAATTACTTTAGTAAGGAATTCCAGGAGTTTGTAGGAATTCTGTCAGTGACTTAGATTGAGATACATTTGTGGACAACACAGATGCAGGAGGATTATCTACTATATTTCATGACAGAAGAATAGTTCAAATATCTTGATATGCTGCAATGATGAACCAAACCAATAAAGAAGAATTCAACAGGAATCACTATGAGATTATCTATTAAGGTTAAAATTTGGCTGCATAAGTGAAGATTGAAATCTCTATTTTATGAACAGCTCATCAAATAGTACTAAATGATAATGAGAGAAGTTGATGATGGGATGCAAATTTTTAAAAAGTAAACAAACACATCTCCCCAACTCAAATTCCTTTTTAACTATCAGGCTAAATATCAACAGAGATTTGCAGAGTTGGAGCTGGAGCCATGATCCACTAATGTATCTTGAATCAATTACTAGACTCAAGGGAAAATATTATTTTACATTTTCTTTTTATAACTGAAAAGAACAGAATAAGACAGAATGGAAACGGCAGAATTAAAGAAATTTCACTGGGGCTGGAGAGTTGTCTCAGTAGATAAGAGCACATATTAATCTAGCTGAGGATCTGGGCTCAATTTCCCCACAATCACATAGTGGTCCAAATCTACCTGAAACTCCACTCCCAGAGGCTTCAATATTCTCTTCTGATATCAGCATGTGTCAGGCATGTATGTGGTATTCAAATATATAATCAGGCTATATACTCATAGAATCAAAATAATAAAATAAAATCTAAAATATTTTTAAGTAATTGTATTGTTCTTCCAAGGCTCTCTCTCTCTCTCTCTCTCTCTGTGTGTGTGTGTGTGTGTGTGTCTCTGTATGTACAGTCATGATAGTTTCAAGTCTCCAGAATAATAACACAGACATTGGATAACAGATTTAACATGTTGCCAAATTTTAGACATGATACTTTTTAAAAAAGAAGAAGAAGAAAAATGGGCCAATTTAAATATTTTTAAAAACCACAAATTATTGTCACACTGTTGATTAGGTAACTAGGACACCTAATAAGCCACTTAAAAAAGACAGAAGGTTTTAAACTCAGAGGAAACTGCTACACAGCAGTAAGACACAGGATGTTAAAGGGAGGATAAAAATAGGATCTTTTTAAGAGAGGATGTTTAAGGGGGTCACAAAAGAGTTTTCTAAAGGTGGTGAAGCGTTCACTCTTGCAAGGAAATGCTTAAAAGCATGAAGTAAATAACTCAATGCTCCAGAAAGTCCACGAAACTGACGAGATATATCAGTCTTCTTTCCCTAAGAATAAATAAGTGTATTAAGTTATGGACAGCTGAATGACTCATTCTGACCAGCCAATGTGAGTGAAAGAAACACAGACCTGCTTGCCATGTGGAAGCTCAGACCAAATGTTGAGCTCACTGTAGGTTGTACATTGTGCTCTAAGTTTTAAAGTTTTGTGAGTTGTGACACATGTTAGGGTGAGGGTGGGTTTTTTTTTTTTATGCAGCTGTCTTTGAGTCAGTTAAGATCTTTTTTTCTCTTTATTAAGAAATTTTCTACTCACTCCACATGCTATCCACAGATCCCCCTCATCCCTCCTCCCTCCTTCCACCCCCCAGCCCTCTTTCCCAAGCCACCCGACATCCCCACATCCCCCAAATCGAGGTCTCCCATGGGGAGTCAGCAAAGCCCAGCACACTGAGCCTAGGCAGGTCCAAGCCCCTTCCCACTGCACCAAGGCTGTTCAAGGTGTCACACCAATGACACCGGATTCCCAGAAGCCTGCCCATGTGTCAGGAACAGATCCCGATTCCCCTGCCTGAGTGCCCCCCCAAACAGTTCAAGTCGATCAACCATCTTCCATATCCAGAGGGCCTAGTTCAGTCCCATGGGGGCTGAACAGCCACCAGTCCACAGTTCATGGGCTTCCACTAGTGTGGCCAGTCATCTCTGCACATCCTCCCATCATGATCTCAGTGTCCCTTGCCTGCAGTATCTCTCCTCTCTCTCATCAGTTGGATTCCTGGAGCTCAGCCTGATGCCTGGCCGTGGATCTCTGTATTTGCCTCCATCAGTCACTGGACAAAGGCTTTATGATAACAGCTAGGTTATTTGCTGGGCTGGTCACCAGAGTAGACCAGTCCAGGCCCCCTCTGGACAGCTGCCAGCAGACCATTGTGGGGTCAACCTTGTGGTTTCCTGAGAGCCTCCCCAGCACCCTTCCTCTTCTTATTCCCATGATGTCCTCATCTATCATGGTATCTTCCTTCCTGCCCTCCCACTCTGTCCCTGTTCCAGCTTGACCCTCCCATTTACCTATGTTCTCATCCCCCACTCCTCGCCCTCTGCCATCTTCCCCCCACCCCCACTCCATCCACTCATGTAGATCTCATCCACTTCTCCTTAACAGGATCATCCATTTGTCCTTCCTAGGGTCTTTTCATGTCAGCTAGCCTCTCCGGAGTTGTGGGTTGCAGTCTGGCCACCCCTTCCCTCCCATTTAGTATCCACTTATGAGTGAGTACATATTATGTTTGTCCTTCTGAGTCTGGGTTACCTCACTCAAGATGATATTTTCTAGATCCATCCATTTGCCTGCAAATTTCATGATATCATTGTGTTTTACTGCTGAGTAGTACTCCATTGTGTATATGTGCCATATTTTCTTTATCCATTCTTCATTTGAGGAACATCTAGATTGTTTTCAGGTTCTTGCTATTATGAATAATGCTGATATGAACATAGTTGAGCGTGTGTTCTTGTGGTAAGATTGAGCATTCCTTGGGTATATGTCCAAGAGTGGTATAACTGGGTCTTGAGGAAGACTTATTCCCATTTTTCTGAGAAACTGCCATACTGATTTCCAGAGTGGCTGTCCAAGTTTGCATTCCCACCAACAGTGGAGGAGTGTTCCCCTTTCTCCACATCCTCTCCACCATAGACTGTCTTCAGTATTTTTGATCTTAGCCATTCTGACAGGTGTAAGATGGTATCTCAGAGTTGTTTTGATTTGCATTTCCCTGATAACTAAGGATGTTGAGCAATTCCTTAAGTGCCTTTCAGCCATTTGAGATTCTTCTATTGAGATTCTCTATTAAGCTCTGTAGCCCATTTTTAAATTGTATTAATTATTTAACTGTATTAATAAGTAACCTTTCCACATATTCTTGTAACTAACTCTGATAATGTTCATTGGATCACACAAAAAGTAAGTCAGTGAAATATACTAAAAGACCATAGAGTTTACAATGTCAGTCAGATAGGCTGATAATTCTTGGCTTAGAAGTTCAACCATTTTAGAAATTGTAGAAGTTATTTTGTTCAACCTGAAATCATTCAGAGACCCTGTATTGGCATGTTGAGGTGAGTGAACATTTCAACAGCCTTTATACTAGGATATACTTTGTAAAAATACTCATATTCTTAGTATCATGAAAATATGCTAAATCAAAATTTTCCTAAAATATTTTCCATGGGAAATTGTTAGCTTTTAATATATATTTTTTATTTTTTGATTACATTCACATACTGATTTATAGATGAAAGTGATCAACATTAAACATTTTTCTTTATTTCACTTAGTTTTTATTTCGTCTTTTTAGCGTTAGATTTACTAACATATAAAATTAATTAGTTTGAAAGTTGGCCTATTGGTTGTTCCTAAAGCATACAACCATCTGTACAAGAAAATATAGAAAGGACATGCATGCTACAATACAGAACTTGTCTGTGTGCTTAATATAGTCACGAGAAGCATATTTCTCTTAAAATGACAGGAAAAAGGTGCAGAAGCTGTATTTGTTCTCGTATTTTTTTGCAATAGACTATTTTTGTTTTCTTATGAACAGAATCAAGTTTTCTACATGATAACTTGATCATTTTTAGTTGGATGGAAATGAGAACAAAACTCAGTAGCAGAAGTTTGCTGAAAATGTATGAAGTTCTGAGTTTGATTCTCACAACCACACTTAGATCTATATTTAATAAGTCTTTTAAAACCCAACTTTTAGTGCAATTAGGTGCTCAGTGAGAGCAGAGCCTAGTCTGGTCTCTGTCACATGAGACGGACACTATATTCACAGGATTATTGGAATGCAGATACATTGAGATCTCATCAGTTTTAGTACCAGAGTGAAACATTTTGTAAATATAAAGAATTAGTGTTTTTTTCAAAATGTTTGGCACATTTTACTGTCATTTATAGTAAGAACACCATTTAAACTGCAAATATAAAGTGAATGCTTAAGTTTTAAATATTCAGGATTTTTTAATTGCAAAATGAATCTACATTTCTGTATAATTAATATATAGGAAGGATACAGGATAAAAATGAAACTTTGGTACTCAAAGCAAATTGACAACTTTTTTGTTATCATCTTCCATTTATTTGTTTTGTGCATATATTTCTGACATTGTTTTAAATTATAATAAGATGTATTTCCAGGCCATATATTATTTTCATTTTCCTAGTAGATGATTCTTATATCTTAGAACACTATTTTATACATCTGTATCACATCTATATTCACTTTCCATTTAAAGCATAGGAATTATATTACTAGCTTCACTTCTTGTTCCTCTGACAATATACCTGTTAGCAGCAGATTAAGGGAGGTCAGGTCTATTTTGGCTCATGGTTTGAGCAGATGTGGACTATTATGATGGACAAGGCATGACAGCTGGTAGCTCTGCAGTGGAGAAGTGGGAGGCAGCTAACTGCTTGCTTGTGTTTCAGAAAGTGGAGAAGTAAATGCCAGTGGCTGCGAGACCTTCCCACTCCTCTGCTTTACTCAGCCTTCAGCTCCACCCCATAGGAATGGTGTCCTTTGCCTTCAAGGCAAGTCTCTCCGCCACAGTTAATTACCTATACAGATGTCCTCAAATGCCTAAATTTATAGCTCATTCATGCCTTAGGTGTTTCCTTATCCAACTAATCTTTACAATAACTTTTTTTCTATTATTATCCTAGTAATTGCAGTACCTAATTTTGTTTTTGAACTTAGTTGTATGCTACCACTTTTTGAATACAAGATTTTATGGAGAAACATAATATATACATATATATTATATTATATATATGCCATTAAAATGTATGCAAAACTATCTAATGGACAAAGGAGACTAATAGAGGGAAAATGTAAAATAAAAGACTAGAGGGTGTGGGAGAAATATGTTCAACATAAATATTTATCTGATCAATTGCCTTATGTAGGAACCATCTTATTTTAGGAAATTAAATGTTTTTTGATTATATTTTAGTCTAGTTATCACAGCTAGATTTTTTTATACAGTTACTCTTTAGGAAGTGAGATTATCGAGAGGTTATAGGGGCATGAAAACTCTACCCTCATGTATAGAAATAATGAGTTCATAAAAGCTGTTTAGTCCTCTTTGTGCTCTTCCATTTTTCATTTCTTACCATGTGATGAAAAAGAAAGAAAACACTCTCCAGACGCTGGAGTCTTTCTTTTAGTCTTTACAGATTCCAGAGCTCTGAGAAAATGATTTTCTCTTCATTATAATTACTCCGTCTCAAATATTCTAACACTGCACCAAAAATAGACAAAGATAGTGACTTAGTCACTACTCTGTGAATATTGCTGTGAATAGAAGTGTGCATGACGAAGACAACTCATGAAAGAAAACACTTAGTTGGGTGCTTGGTTACAGTTTCAGAGGTTAGTCCGTCATCATTATGATGGGAAGGCATGACAGGCATGGTGATGAAGAAATGGTTGAGAGCTACATCCTGATCCCAGGCAGAGATGAAGAGTCACTGGGCTTGGCAGGTCACCCTCAGTGACACCCCATCCAACAAGATCACACCCCCTAATCCTTCTCATCCTTTCCAATAGTACCACCACCTGGTGACTAAGCATTCAAAAATGAGCCCCCGGGGATCAATCTTATTCATACCACCAGAGATAGTTATCAGATTGGAAATGTAAGTCAACCTGGGTATTTAAACCATTCTACTCAATATTACTAACTAAACCAGCGTTTTCATGTTCAATGGTATGTGAACATGTACTTTGGGGAAGTATGTTTTGAATGTTTGACTATTTTACGAAAATATGCTTCATTGTTCTTCATTAAAACATACAGCTTAAAAGATGATCTCAGGTATCATGTCTGTATTTATATCTGTGCACCATGTGTCTACCTAAGAAGGAAAGAAGAGAATATCAGATCCTTTAGAAATGGTGTACAGATGGTTGGGAGTAGTTGAGAATCAAACCCAGTTCCTCTGGAATGTCAACCATGCTCTTAAACACTGAGCCATTTCTACACACACACACACACACACACACACACACACACACACACACACACAATAAATATATATATATATAAAATATATATATAAAATCTAACAAACATATATATATATACATATATATATATGTTTTTTAGATTTTGTTTTTATACACCAACCAAAGTTTCCCTTCTCTCCTCTCCTCCGAAGTCTTCCCCCAAAACTTCCCCCCATCCACTCCTCCTCCATTGTCTCTCTTCAGAAACAGATGGGTCTCTCGTGGAAGTTAGCCATTGTATATCAAGTTGCAGTGAAACTAGGCATCTCTTCTTCTGTTAAGGCTGAATGAGGCAACTCTGTAGGAGAAATGGGTCCCAAAAGCAGGCAACAGAGTCAGATACAGCCCCTGCTCCCACTGTTAGAGTCCCCAAAGAAGAGTAAGAAACACAATTGTAGCATTTGAAGAGAGCCAAAGTCAGTCCCACGCAGGCTCCCTGTTTCTCAGCTTAGATTCTGTGAGCTCTTATGTTCCCATGGTACTTGGTTGTGTCGGTTTTCTTGTGCCCTTGAAACCGCTGGCTCCCACAATCCTTCTTTTTCCCTTTCTCCACGGAACTCCCCAAACTCAGCCTAATGTTTCACTGTAAGTTTCTACATCTGTTTCCATCAGTTGTGGGGTGAAGCTTCACTCATGACACTTGGGATAGTCACCAATCTCTCTTTAGAGCAGAATATCATTAGGAATAATTTTTTTCTTTCTTTCTTTTTTTTCCAGTCGTGCTTAGTTCTATTCTAGGTATCTGGGGTATCCTGCTTTCTGGTTCCTGGTCCTCAGGGGTGAGCTCCCTCTCAGGGTATGGGTCTCCAGCTGTGCCAGTCATTAGTTGGTCACTCCCACAATTTTTGTGCCGCCATTACCGCAGTACATCTTGTAGGCAGGACAAATTACAGGCTGAATGGTTTGTGTCTGGGTTGGTGTCCCTGTCCCACCACTGGATGTCTTGCCTGGTTACAAGAGATGGGAGGCTCAGGCTTCACATCCGTTATTGCTAGAAATCTTAGTTGCCCTCAGAGATTCCTGGGAGTTTCTATTGTTCTAGATTTCTAGCTCATCCTAGAGATGCCCCCAGAACCCATTGTCTTGCCCAGTACTCTCACCCTCCATCCTCCAAAGGAAATGAATTACAATTAAGTGGATTTCAAAGATTTGTTTGATAATATTTTATTTCTAGTTTTGCATTGTAACATTTGTAACTAAGATTAAGATATATGGAAGTAAATAATGATTCTCCAAAAGAAATTGCATAATATAGTCACAAAAATTTTAGAACAAATTGTACTTACTAACAAATTATTGTTCAATATTCCTATAAAATGAAAGAAAAATCATATTTTCCTGTTCATATAAAAATAGCTTTGATGACTAACATCCGGATTAATTAGAATCTAACATATCAAACTCTTAAAATTCTCAGTGTAAAAATGAATTACCAAGTTACCGTTGTTACTAACGGTATTAAGTGTAAACATAGACATTATGGATGTCAATTAATTATGCATCTTAACTTTTACTTAATTATGTTTCTTAATTATGCAATTTCATGTATGGTACTTACACTAATTAAATAATTACAATATGTGACTAGATGTAGCTGCTATGTAATAAAACATCTTAAGATATTTTAAGCCTTCTCAAAAAGAATAATAGCTTTCAGGCTGGCTTTGTTTAAGTAAAACTGTCAGCTGCCTACCTGATGTGGACACCAATGCATTTGAAAGTGTGTTGATTTATGACTTTCTTTGTTTTTGACTATAAAAACTTCAAGTAACTGCTATCTCATTGCGATGTGGTATTATATGAATCATTGTTCCTTAGTCGTGGTCACTCATATTTGACTTCAGAATAAATTTTCTGTTCTTTCTTTTGAGCAAAAGCGTGTTTTGGAACATGGACATGGTAAATATTTCCAAACAAATTTTGTGTTGTACATTTACCATTAATTTTGAAATTTGGAAAAAATATACAGTTGACCAATTATTCTCTTTAAAATATGGTAATGTTTAAAACTCACAGAAAAGCTAAAAGGTAATGATTTATTTTTACCTAGATTATAACCTAATAATATAATGTTTTATATAGTAGAGTTATAGTTTTTTGAGTTTTTTAATCTGATATGGGAGATAGAGTGACTTTTTATCACTTAGCTAAAACAATTTCTCCATGTCATAAAGAAATGTTAGTTTGATTTCAAGATGCATTTTCTCCAAACACCTAGGGACATTGTACACTATAAGGAATACAGAGCTTATTGAATACACTACATCCATCACTTTCAAGTAATGATAGTAGGAGATACCATAGAAATGAATTATTTCTATGTCTGACCATTGTAACTGATGGGTCTGTTTTAGTATGACAGTAGTATCTAGGAGAGTACAAATTCAAAGACAAATGTCTTTCTCTTTACATATTTACATTTTCCTTGAACACATTACCTTTATAATAAGTTCTGACTTTGCTTATTATATACTTGAGGTAAGAGGGTCTTTCATCAATACTGTGGCCTTGGTGAGATCCTGTATTTCCTTTTAAGGCAGACAGTACATAATGATCAACAATTACTTAGAGCAGATACAAAATTATCTTGCCTATTGTGAAGAATCAACCTGGGTTATTGCACAGTTGTGCCTTCACAACCTGCATACTATGCCTAAATCAACAAGTACAAGTAATGATATTGCCATTATTTCTAACAGTCATTGTAATTAAGGCTTAAGGGTGGAGATAAATATACGAGTAGCAACCTCAGAAGAACTATTAAAAGCTTGCTTTTATGTCTGCACTAACCCTGTCCCATCCTAGTCTCTTCCAGGGAATTGCTAGAGTATTGAAATACTTTGCCTCTGAAATTAACCCTAAGGGCTGCCCAATTCTTGGGCAGCAGTAAGTTGTTGCTTATTAGTGTAGAAAGACATCCATGGAAAGCAACCAATTTGCAAATAAAACACTGATGAATGAGGTAATAAAATGGTAAGAAAGGCTACTTCCTTTCCATGGGGAAACACTCAAGGCTGAGTATGCAGAAGTTTTATGCTAATATAAAATTGGTTCAAGCAAAGTATCCAGTTTTATAACCTAACAAATTGGTGCCAACTTATTTAAGCATTCTAACACCAGAAAAAAGTGAACACTCTTCAAGGAACATCTGTTTAGAAGAAAGTCTGAAATCATTAAAAATGCATTCACATAAGATGATTAGTAGGAATGATATCAGCATTGATATACTCAAATTATGGTTTTCATAAACAGTAGCTGTTTTGAATAAGATTTGTCCACACACTAGATATTTGTGTATTTTTATATTTATTGTTTAATGACACAGAGAGTAGATTTTTGCTGGCAAATTCAAGATTAAAGAAAATTTCGTATTGTTCTCTGTACATAGGAAGAGAAAAAGAGGACTTAGAAAAATTTGAAGTTGCTATTACTGACTCTAAAAAAATGATTGAGATTTTTTACTTCATTGTAGATTGGACAAGTCCAAAAAATCAACAGAAGTCAAAACATGTGGATATTGATATACAGAATGCTTACCTAGTGGTGATAATAGATTTTGATAATTTTTCTCAACTTGGTATTGGTTAATAAAGATACAGTAAAAGAAACCCATAGAGTTACTAAAAGTAGAATAGTTTTAAATAGTTACTAAAAGTAGAATAGTTTGAAATACATTTTTAAGATTATATTCAATTAGTACAATTTATATTAATGGAAAATGAAATCTAATAGAGGTAAGTGATGAGAAAATATTTTTGAAGCTTTTATCATTATATTGGAACTAATAATTCTAATCGTGATGAAATTTTTGTGTTTGTTGAGGCAAGGCCTTACTTTTACCCTTTGCTGGAATTCTGCTTGACCCTCTAGAATACTAGATTATAAGGTGTAGGCTGTTGTGTGACAGACATTTCCTGGGGAGATACAAAACATACATCTACTCACATGAATAGGGAATTAGGGACAGACCAAAGATGAGTATCACCCAAGTTTGCCATGATGAACTAATGAATTTTATTGAGGTTTCTTTCAGGAATATGGGTGAGGGCTCACTTACAGTTGTAGAAATGACTCAAAGACAGGTGTATTGTCAAAGCCTCCCTAGCATTGTTGACAGCTCACCAAACCTGGAAACCTGGAGCAAACTGCACAGAACGTAGGTAGGCAGCTCAATAGGTTGGAGAGTGTCCTTTCCAGTTGACTCAGTTGGTCTGAGACTCTTCCAAGCAGCTCTATTTGTCTTTGTTTCTTCTATGTACACCAGTTTGTTTCTGCTTCTTCCAGGCAGCTAGGCTTGTCTGAGCATCCTCTTTATATCTTGTATTGTCTAGAACTGATTCATAGCAGTCTTTTCTGTTTATAGACTATTGGGGAGGAGGTGGCTAGTGATTTCATTTCAGAGGCTTACTTAAGGTATTTTGAGTTGTTTACTTCCTGTCTTACTTATTGAACTGCCCTTCAGAATGGACTGTTTCAATCTCTGAAGAAACTGACACATCATATGGACTATGATGCTCATCTGGAGATTTACTTCTTATTTAAAAAATTCTACATAATCTTCCTTCCTTCCTTCCTTCCTTCCTTCCTTCCTTCCTTCCTTCCTTCCTTCCTTCCTTCCTTCCTTCCTTACTTCCTTACTTTCTTCCTTCCTTTCTTTGAAACATAAAGTAAGAAATAGTTATTCTAAAATTATATTGTAGATTCATAAATGTAAGTAAGTTACACTTTTCATTTTTAATTTATAGTTTTATAATAAAATAGTTTCTGATTTGATGTCCACAATAATGGACCCTTTTGACTTATAATGGAATGTTTAATCCATATTGATAGTAAAATAGAGTGGAATTGGGTCTACTCTAATATATAGAACTGCTGTTTTGGCATTGAGTTTCTGAAGGAAAGAAAAAGGATTTTTTTTCCTTACTTATGTCTTAACCTCAGAAAAGCTGTAATTGGTAAAATTATTCACAAAGATTTATAATCTGTTGAATTTTGTAAATTTGAGTATTAGTATAGTTGTAACATTTATTAAAGTAACTCTCTTCTGAGACTCAAAGTCGTCTTTTAATTTTACACCACTGTGAAAGCAAAAAAGCAAATCATATACTTCTAACATATATTAGCATGAAGAAAATATTTCATCCCCTGATGATTGTGGCAAAAGATATAGTAAAAAATTAAAAAAAAAAAAAGAACTATTGGAAAAAAGCAAAACTGAAATTCAACAGGGCAAATGCCAAATCCTGCAGCTCCATGTCGCATGTTAAAAGGCTTAGATGGCTCTGTCCTCACTGCTTCACTGCCCACTAAATAATTCACTCTTTTGGGACAGTTCCATTCTCTGTTTGGGGCTCCCATTGGCAAATAACCCATAGGTCTGGCATTTCTAATATCTTGGGGTCTCAAAGGCAACCCAGGCTTCATTTCCACGACTTTACACAACAGCCTCTAATGGCCTCTTGTGCTCTCAGGGTCTTCGTGCTGAATTTCACTATCATGCATTGCCTGCCATCAGCAGGTCTCCAAAATCCCAGAAAAAGATTCCATGTCCTCTTCTTGTTTTCCTTCGTTACTCTAAAGCCAACACCATGTGGATGATGTTGCTGAGTTCTGTCACTTTGCAGGGACCCAGAGTCTCCTGAACTGCATTGGCAGTGACTTCTATTTATCCTTCTTTTCTAGCTGCAGAAAAGTCCAACTGGCCTGTCCTTAATCTCTTTAGTTCTTTTAGCACAAGTCTTGGCTGCAACATTAAATTTTCTGGTGCCTTTCTCTTCAAACTGTTCATTTTCTACTTTTCTCCTGTTCAATCATTTTCTTTGTAGATCTGCATAGAGAGTCAAAATTAGGCTGTCTTGAAATTTCCAGCAAAGAAATGACTCTGTTACTTTTGGAAATTGTTCTCAGGCAAGTACTTAGGACAAGAGAAAAATTCAGTCACCCTTCTTGCCTAAATTTCCTACTGAAGGTCTTTACCACCGTTGCTTATATTGGTCCTTTTTGAAACCACTTGCGTTTGGCCTCCACAGTCCCTGTTGCTCTCAGCGCTGTCTTTTAAGTTCCCACATGATAACCCATCAAGCTCTGCTTACAGTAGTGTTTCTCAGCCTTCCTAATGCTGTGACCTTTTAATACAGTTCTCCCTGTTGTGGTGACCTGCCACCATAAATTATTTTTATTGATATTTCATAACTGTAACTTTGCTACTGGTATGAATTGTAATATATCTTTCTGATACTCGGGATATCTGATATGTGACCCCCGTGAAAGGGTCCTTTGACTCTCAAAGGGGTTTAAACCCACATGTTGAGAACCTCTGGCTTAAGTATTCAACTACTAATCTAGTTCAAGGTTTAGCCTTCCACATTCCTCAAAGACCCAGTCAGGCTTGGTTTTCCTTGACTATAGCCAACTCTTTGGTATCTACATGTGCATTACTTAGTCTCCTATTGCTCTGTTATCATAGCTATGACTAAGGCAGCTGTGACACTGTGACTAGGGGAGCTTACAGACAAAAGCTTCCTGTTCCAGAGGGATAAGAGTTCAACACAATAGAACAGGCATTAGACACTGAAGCAGGAATCCATGAGATCTAGTATCTTTAACAACAAGCAACCTGGCATTGCTGATAGGCTTTGAAACTTCAAAGACCACCTCCAGTGACTCACTTCTTGCAATGTCACCCTCCTCAGCTTACATAAACAACACATCAACTGGGGACCAAGTATTCAAATGTCTGAGCCTAGGGGAGGTATTCTCATTCAAACTACTGCCAACATTAAAGTCAGATATGGATTAAAAGGCAAGTCATGGTTTTGTTATCATGGCATACCAGTTTACGACATTCATAAAAATATTTTCAGCACAGGAGCAATTTTATGTTTGGTGGAAATATTATTACAGAATGAGTAAAAGAAAAATAGGTCATATGTACTTATGCATGATTCTATAAACTGAACTTAGAAGGGAAAGAAAGAATAGCAAAGTTGTTTCTTATATAGTATGAAGTTTCTAAAATCTTTAAAATATAGTAAATATATAAACTGAGTAATTTAGTAATAATCACTGTAACTGAGATGTCAGAACTAGTGGGAAAAATGATGCTTGGAAATAAGAGTCAACTGACTTGAGAATGAGTGCTAATTTATTTTGGAAAATGTGTTATGATGGATCATAGGTGTATGCCAAAGGGTGGCATGAATAGAAGAGACAGCAATGCAGAGGCAGTGCTGTGGGTCCTTGTTTGGTCACTTTTCCTAAGGTGTTTTAAGTGAATGTGCATTCCCTCAAATGCAAACCAACAGGAGACAAACAGACTAAACTATTCCATGCAAGTGTACTTTGGAAAACAATGGATTAACTGTGGTGACTTTACAGAAGCATCAAGACTCCCATAGCATACTCACAGAAGCAGCATCACTGAAGTTTCCTGAACAGTTTGAAATCCCCTGTATTCCCAACAATGTTCTCTGCTCATGCAACCCCAGGAAGGAGTTTGTGGATCATATGAATTTCATATGAGTTTGATGAGCTTTCCTAGAGTTCTTTTGTTTTCTCTAATTTTTGAAATTACAATGGCACCATTTTGCCCTTCCCTTTCCTCCTTCCAAACCCTCCTATACATGCCTCCTCACTCTTTTTTTAAACATAGCCCTCTTTCCATTAATTGCTGCTAAATGCAAATATGTATACATCCTCAATATAACCAGCTCAGTCTCTGTAATGTCACTCCTATGTAGGTTTTCAGAGATGATGCTTCAGTCTTGGATATTGGTGTGTTCTTCCCCATAGAAGACAACTTCTCCCAATCAGTTTTCCATAGTTGCTTGTAGTTCTTTGTGTAGGGATGAGGCATGATGGGCTATCTCTTACTCACTTCAATTGTCTATTGAATCTATGTAATCCTTGTTCAGCCCATATCTAAGCAGTCATTTTAGTGCCTATGGCTATAGCTTTTGTCATTACTAAAAGACACAACCTCACCAAAAACTCCCTGATCCCATTGCCTCTTTCTTCTAGGAGGGGATGTTTTAGTCTTTGGTAGACAGAATCACAGTGTTGCTAATAGTTGGTCATGATGCAAGAGATTAAATGTGACAACTTAGATACATAGTACTAAGTGCTTTAGGCAAATACTTCTTATGTATTCCCTCCTGCTAGTAATTTTTCTGCTAAACCATTTGATGTGTCTCAAATTAATCCTTCAAAAAGATCACAGTTTGTAATATTCTATTTAAACCATATATCAAAGAATTGTATGGAGATAACACCCACCATGAGGATATTTTATGTAGCATAAAGTGGGCAAAGATTATCTCTTACTGCATTGAATCAGCATGGGATTCCATTGTTAAGTTGAATTAAAAGAGCTCAGATTTAAAAGAAAAAAACAGTTAAATATGTTGCTTCTAAAGAAATATCTTAATGTGACTATCATCTTTTTTCTGAATAATTTTAATACAAGCAATAATTATTACAAAATACCATAGTGCTTCCACTTTTTTTCTCTAACCCGTCTTAATTATAGTTCAGATACTGAGCAATATTCAGTTTCTATCATCACTACAATTTTTTGACTGCCACGAGGCTATTCAAAGACAGATAAAAAGCTTTAAGTCCTGTTATTAGCTATACTTTAGTTTTATTGAAAACCAAATAAATTTTGTCACTTCTGAATTCAAAAAAATATTTCTTCCCTCATAACTTGACAACTGATAATGAAGTTTGTTGTGACAAAACATGGTTTATTTAGCTTACATTGTCACCATTTTTCAGAGAAATACCAAACTATAGAAAATATATTTACTCAGAATATACCAACCAGACTAAGATATAAATTGTCACATATTCTCCTGTTTCTTTTACATTCCTTATCACATTTTTATGCTCACTTTTCATTTCACAAAGAAAATTATTATCCTAGATTTTAAATCTTCTAAATATATTATTAAACTTCCAGTGGCTGTGTACCTGTAGAGAGTGACAATTTTGTACTGTAGGCTTTAAAGTAAAGCTTAAAATAAACATTTGCATGCAGTCTGTCTTTTCAGAGTGATTTCAACACTTTACCTTCATCCAGAATCCAAGCCATAGTCATCACTAATTACTACTATTCCATTGCATTAATGTACCCAGGCATCAAGAACTCCACTAGCATGGTACAGTTAGGTCTTTGCCATGTTTTATTAACTTCTAAACAAGGTAGCTGAAATACTGTCATGGATATCTTCTTGAACAAATGTAGACATTTATTTTTTGGGAAAAAAAAAAGTGGTGTAGGTGGAGTTTTCCCATCCTAGCAGCTGCTTCCAAATCACCACACAGAGGCTTATATCAATTATAAATGCTCAGTCGATAGCTCAGGCTTGTTACTAGCTAACTCTGACATTTAAATTAAACTGTTTTTATTAAACTATGTATTGTCATGTGCCTCATGGCTTTACCTGTCCTCCAGCATGTCTTTCTCCCTCTATGTCTCCTGGCGACTCCAGTGATTCCATCCTTTATCCTCCAGCAATTCTCACTTTGACTTCCCACCTATCTCCCTGCCTGGATAGCAAGCAGTCAGTTCTTTATTAAGCAACTAGAGTAATATATACTCACAGTGTATAGAAAAATTAGTCTACAGCAAGTGGGTAGTCAAATAATTTCCTTTATAAAAAAATTTACAATCACCTTCACTAAATGAATTAATTTGTACATTTCCTCAGGAGTTCTCTGTCATAGCTTGAGGATTAATAAAGAAGATTATGAACATTGTAAACACCAAACATTCTTGTATATAGGAAATATATCTTTCTTGTTATTTGTATATTTTCCCTTTTATTTATTGTATAAACATAGATTTTTTTTACATTTAATGATGTCATCATTATTTTTCTTTTTCTTTTGAATCTTGTTCAAAAACTACTCCATAAATCAATATTTAAAATATACATGAACTTTAATTTTCACTTGATATATTTAAGGGCTGAATTTACTTCTAATTAGTTTTGTTCTCTTGGAAGCAACTAAACAAAATTTATCAGACCATTCAAACCTCATTTCCAAACTGATTTATCAAAATCATTTTTACTATATTACTTATTTCAGACAAGTTATAGATCTAGGACCCAGTCTCCAATCAGTAAATATTGTGCTTAAAGCAATACAACACACTCCAATAAGTTGAATACAATAATGTCTTGAAAATAAGGTAATAATTATGAGATGATTATGCAGCCAGGTGTTCCAGTTTTCTATATATTCTCTATCTATCTATTTCTCCAAAATAAAACTGGTCATGCCATCCAAAACCTGTATTCTCTGTTAGTTTGTACCATGAAATTATATTACTTATTTGTATGTTGTTGAGAATAAGTGAGATTTTAAGCATAAAACATTTTGAAATAGTGTTGGCAGATAACAATTCCCAATTGTGTGTAAACATTATTGCCATCTTTGTTACAGTAGATTTTAACATATATTATTTCAATATAATTTTTTAGTGAATTTTACAGTCTTTTTAGCATGAACTTTCAAAATTATGTGGGGATAAGAATGTGGTGTTATAAATGGAATTACATTAATTTCATGGATAATTTGAAAGAAGTGGAATAAATTGCACTGAATGGTCCCACTTACTGCATGGGATACCTTTCCTTTTTTTCTCTTCCTTTTTATTCTACTCAAGGCACTACTTTGTGTTTTTTATGTGTTCCCATAAAATTTTATGTTACCAAAATCTAGCTTACATAACTTAAAACTATATTCATACAACAGTACTTTGTTATTTTTGATGTTTAATAAGAAGGTATATTAGAAAAGAAAAAGTTGAAATTTTGAATCTAACAATACATCATGCAAAGAATGTGGGAAACAACATTTAAAATTTACACACACACACACACACACACACACACACACACACACACACTGAGAGAGAGAGAGAGAGAGAGACAGAGAGAGAGACAGAGAGACAGAGAGACAGAGGTGGTGATTTCTATTGAAGAAAGGAAGTTAGAGATCATTATATAACGGTAAAGCAAATAATACTTTCCTATGGAAATTTGCTTCTTCAAGAATCAATCAATAGTCCTGGGTACTTTCTGTTTTTTTCAAGGATAATTTTTTTTTCTCCCAATAATGAAAGAAAATTTAATAACTCTGCAAAATACCTCTTTTGCTTTTTCTGACTATATGTTTGATTGATAATCTTTATTTATTGCCTTCATACATCTTTGTCTAAGGCACCTCTCTCTTGGGTTCAATTTACAAATCTCTTCTATTTTTAACCCTCATTCTATACATGTAAATATTCTCAAGTAATCATAATGTCACTTAATAATGAGATCATTCTATATCCCACCAATGCTGGAATTTTTTAAATTTTTCTTTGAGTATATTCTTTTTTTTCAATGCAGTATTTATTTATTTATTTATTTATTATTATTTTTAATTTATTTTATAATACTATTCAGTTCTACATAATAGCCACAGATTCCCTTGTTCTCCCCCTTCCTGTCCCCCTCCCCTTCCCCCCAGCCCACCCCCCATTCTCACTGCCTCCAGATCAAGGTCTCTCCCGAGGACTGGGATCTACCTGATAGACTCAGTCCAGGCAGGTCCAGTCCCCTCCTCCCAGATTGAGCCAAGCGTCCCTGCATAAGTCCCAGGTTTCAAACAGCTAACTCATGCAATGAGCCCAGGACCTGGCACCACTGCCTAGATGCCTCCCAAACAGATCAAGCCAATCGACTGTCTCACCTATTCAGAGGGCCTGATCCAGTTGGGGGCCCCTCAGCCTTTGGTTCATAGTTCATGTGTTTCCATTCATTTGGTTATTTGTCCCTGTTTTTTATCCAACCTTGGTTTCAACAATTCTCGCTCATATACACCCTCCTCTTTCTCACTAATTAGACTCCCAGCGCTCCACCAGGGGCCTTGCCGTGGATGTCTGCATCCAGATTCCTCAGTCCTTGGATGGGGTTTCTGGCACAACTATTAGGGTGTTTGGCCATCCCATCACCAGAGTAGGTCAGACCTGGCTGTCTCTCGACCATTGCCAGCAGTCTTTTGTGGGGGTATATTTGTGGATTTCTGTGGGCCTCTTTAGCTCTTTGTTTCTTCCTTTTCTCATGTGGTCTTCATTTACCATGGTCTCCTATTCCTTGTTCTCCCTCTCTTTTCTTGATCCAGCTAGGATCTCCCGCTCTCTTTCCCTCGACCCTCACCATTCATTGCTCCCACTCATGTCCAGGCTGTTCATGTAGATCTCATCCATTTCTCCCTGTCTTTCTTGGGGTCCTGTTTTCCAGGTAGCCTCCCTGGTGATGTGAGTAGCTGTCCAGTCATCCTTGTTCCACATCTAGCATCTTCCTATGAGTGAGTACATACCATATTTGTCTTTCTGAGTCTGGGTTACCTCACTCAGGATGATTTTTTCTAGATCCATCCATTTGCCTACAAACCTCATGATGTCATTGTTTTCCCCTGCTGAGTAGTATTCCATTGTGTATATGTGCCACAATTTATTTATCCATTCTTCAGTTGAAGGGCGTCTAGGTTGTTGCCAGGTTTTGGCTATTACAAACAATGCTGATATGAACATAGCTGAGCAAGTGCCTGGTGGTGGTGGCACACGCCGGTAGGGTTTGCTGAAGGAGGCATAGGCAGGAGGATCATGAGTTTGAGGCCAGCCTGAGCTACACATTTTAGTCTACTGCCATACCACCTGAACACACCCGATCTCGTTTGAATATATTCTTAACTTATGACTAACATTTCTTGTGTTTCTTTTTCCTCTTGGAGCCACATCCCCAGCTAAATTCATTTGTCCAAATTCCATTTTCATAAGTTTTTATTTTTCAGATCAGCTTTTTTTTTCAAATTTTTAAAACATTTTTATTTTATAATTATTTTAATTTTACATATCAGCCACGGATTCCCTTGTTCTCCCCTCTCCTCCCCCCTGGCTTCCCCCCACCTCACCCCCTTTTCCATCTCCTCCAGGGCAAAGAATCCCCTGAGGATTGAGTTCAACCTGGTAGATTCAGTCCATGCAGGTCCAGTCCCCTCCTCCCAGGCTGAGCCAAGTGTCCCTGTATAAGCCCCAGGTTTCAAACAGCCAACTCATGCACTGAGTACAGGACCCGGTCCCACTGCCTGGATGCCTCCCAAACAGATCAAGCTAATCAGCTGTCTCACTTATCCAGAGGGCCTTTTATTCTGATTGATTATTGAGTTTACTAAGGTCTTTATTATGTCTATATTCTTTTATTAACTTATATTATTATATTATATATTAATATATATAATATGTATTATATTATTAACAATATAACCAATTGATTATATAATTTCCAAAATCTCATTTGTAATTTTAAGACATTGTCTTAAAATATTTGAAGATAAAAATATATCTAGAGAAAAAAAAAGAGTGTGCAGGCTTTTTTTTTTTTAACGATGGAAACTGATCATCTCAGATAGGACAAGCTAGCAGGCATTTACTGTGAATACTTATTGGGGGTAGACATGGACTACATGGGGGAAAGAATTTGTTTTCTAATTGATGTTTTAAAAAGAGCTTAAAATATAAATTCTTCTTTTGTCAATAGTCATGCAATAAAAATTTATAATCTGCTATGCTTTAAGTGGTTTTAAAAGGTCCCCAAGTTGAATGACTCTTTGAATTTCACTTTAAATTCCTTTTTATAGTAATGTTGTCTTCATTTCGGATTGGAACTCCTGATGGATTCCTAAAGAAGCTTTAGTTTGTGACTTGGGCACTGATTATCTGTTGACACAATGCTAATAAAAACGATACAAGCAGATTACCTATAATTTCAGGTCTAGGAAAAAAATAAAAATCTTAAAGCCTCTTAATGCAGAGCCCCAAATGAACATCTGAACACTTCTTTAATGTCTAAATTCATCGTAAAAATGAGAAACATCACCTAAGTGAGAGAGCAAACCAGTGCCCCAGATCACTTTTTAAGAGCGGCTGCTCAGAATTTCCCCAAGTGGGTCTTAAATTCTTTTCCATTTTCTTTTATTTTAACCACTTTGTGTTAAATCACTAATCACCTAATTTCCAAAAGCCACAGCCAATACTAAAGTCATTTATTAGTCTGATAGTCTGAGCATCATATGCCACATTGCATAAGTATATATGCCAGTATCATCAAAATCTTAATGAAACCCAATTAATCTGTCTGTGCTGTGGCTTTTCAGGTATCTTGTCTCTTTATTATACAAGTCAACCTCATTTGTTAAGCCTTTTATAAGTTTGAACTAAGGCAAGGAATATTTACCTAATAGATCTTTTGTCAGGGTCCAGGGAAAATGAATTTTTTATCTACATTAGTTTTTTTAAATGTTTTTCTTATAACTTCTTGTTATTTCTATGTTGTACAAAATAAGAGATGAGCTACTATTTTATTATTCTGAAAACTACTCTTTTTATACAACACTATGCAAAACAAATAATAGTAATAAAGCAATTATGAAAGCAAATTTCATTAATATAATAAAATTTAATAATATGGAGCTCTTTCTCATTTCCACAAAATGTTTAAATTATGTCAATGACAAATATCAACATTTAGAAAAATAATTATTAAAGATGCAGAAGTACAAGGGAGTCATGTATAGTCCTGGAAGAATCCAATTGTACAATCTGGAATTATAGAAAAATAATAGAGTTTATGACTCAGTGTTTTATTTATTGTGAATATGTATTAGAAAAAGGATGGAGTACAATCATAAGTAGCTCACAATTGGAAGGAAAAAAGGAAATCTGCAATAGTTTTACAAGTAATTGAAAAAGGAATAGTACGAAAACAGAGATTGAAAACAGTGAATTAGAAAAATAAAATTAAATCCATTAGAATAGGGATCATGTAGAAACATTGACTATGTGAGATTTACAGTTACTCATTATTTTGTGTATGATTTTATCAGTACTACAATATGCTGTCCAGAGGAACCTTCATATAATACTTTTATCCATCTGAATAGAACATAACCATGAGGCATGAAAACAATGTAAGTGTATTTCACAGCATAAATTATAAACAGAAGTCTTATTTATACTCAATTTACAATTTCCAGGCTATTATTTAGTTCATCAGTATATCATGATATAATTTTTCAATGGTAAGAAATGATAAACAGAATTTTAGCAAAATGTGTGGCTGAAGAGATGGCTCAGTGGTTAAGAGCACTGACTGCTCTTCCAGAGGACCTGAGTTCAATTCCCAGTACCCACATGGCTGCTCACAACTGTCTGTAATTCCAGTTCCAGAGGACCCAATATCCATGGCAAAACACCAACGTACATAAAATACAAAAATAAATAAATTAATTTATAAAAAAAAGAATTTTAGCAAAATATTAGGTTCTGAAAAAAATTACGGTGACACAAAGAACGTTCCTGAGGACCTCATACCTAGTTAAAATTTACATAGTGAAGATCTAACTGTTAGAATTAAGTAAGAATTGGTGGATCATAAAAAACCAAGAAAAGACATTTAAAAATCTCTAAAATTGAATGTCAGTAAGCATCAACATACCCAAACCCTGAGGATATAAAGAAAGTTGTTTAAGAGGTGAATTTCAGGCTATAAAAGCCTATATTAAAATTTAGATATATCTCAAATAAATGACAATGTTGCAAAACAAGGTAAAATGTAGCCAGACCACAAATGACTAGATGGCAAGAAATAAAAAAATATCAGGACACGAATTAATAAAATGGAAAGAAAAAGAACAAGCAAAAAGTCAATAGAGGTAGGGATAAGGAGAGTCAATTTTCTTTGAGGTTGTAGCCTCTTGTGGGTTTGTTACCCTCCAGTGAAGGTCACATTTCAGAAAGAGAATGATCAGCATAGACTGTACGTTATGGGTCTTTAAAAAGTATAGGATATACTTGGGATAAGTAGGAATGGGCGTCGAATCATGTAGGAGTGAGTGGGGAGGTGAATATGATAAAAATATGTTGTACGAAAGTATGAAGGAACTAATAAAATGAGAAAAAATAATAAAAATCAATGAAACACTGGTTCTTTGAATAGTTAATTTTTATCAGCAATAACTAAACATCAGAAAGGAGCCATCAGAGTAGGAATTAATATTTAGAAGACCATTAAGACATACTTTGTGTAGTGGCTAATCTAGATTGTCAACTTGACTCTGTCTCTTTTTCTTTCTTCAATTTTTTTAAAAAAAAAAACTGATCATAACTAAATTTCTCCCTACTGTTTACTCTGTTCAAAACCTACCCTGCTCTTGTTCAAATTCATGGCCTCTTATTTCATTTTTATTGCATGCATATGTATACACACACACACACACACACACGCACGCACACACACACACACACACACACACACACACACACACACATTGCTCAGTGTTCATATAAAGTTACTTTCATGTATGCTTTCAGGACTGATTCTTTGGCACTAGATGTCTTCTTTCCTGGAGAAAAAGACCACTGCCCCAGCTCCCAGCTTTTCTCAGTCCCTGTCCATCATATGGATCATTCCAAATGACCTGGCTACAGTTGCTGCTGAGTGCCAGAACTATCATCACTAGAGATCAATACTTAACCCATCTTCCTACATGACACCATTTCCCAAGGTTTCCAGTCAGTGATTTGGTGGCAGATTGACCTCATTGGGCTATGTCTTCTTTGAATCTATGTCCAATGCAAGCTATGTCTTCTCTCACAGTCAAGATACGTCAGGCTAGGAATCAAGTGTCACAAATAGCACTAGCTCCAGTCATTATCACCTGTAGTGACCCAATAGGAAAGTCTTTTATCCTGTTTCCACCTCTTTAAGTTCTGCTGGTTTAAAAGTTTTGTATTCAGAAGGGAGAATGCTCCTACCAGGAGACATGATAACCCAACTACAACAAAACAAAACAACAACAACAACAAAAAACAAGCACCAGTGCATTAACTCCTTAATTCTATAAGAAATGTAAATCAGAACTCACATAAATGCTTTTTCAAACTATTCTTTTATATATAAAAGCAAGGTATGCTATGAAATTAATTTTATGAAGTCAATATTATCCTAACACTAAAAATAGATATAGACAGAAAAATACATAATTAAATGTAAATCTCCTTAATACATTCCAATGCAGAATTTCATAACAAAATACTTGCAAACAAAATTTAATTACATATAAAAAGTCATGTTCCATGACCAACTGGGCTTCTTTCCATTAATGCAAGAAAGGTTTAATGTATGTACATTATAAAATGCAATTCATCATATTTATAAACCAAAGGACATAAATAACATATTATTTCTGTAGATTCAATAAATTTGACAAAATCTAACATAATCAAAAACAAAACTGCAGATTCGATGAATAGAAGGAACATACTTCAACATCATAAAGACTATATATATCAGACCTAGTGATAACATTCTTTAAGTGCAGAAACAAAAACTTTCTACTAAAATTGAGAAAAAGAAAAGGATACCAACTTTCTCAACTTTTATGCATTATAGCATTTGAAATACAAGTGAGAAAACTCAAGCAACAGAAAGAAATAAAGGGAAAAAAAAACAAAAAGAAAAATTCTCATTATTCTCTGCAAATGACATGAACATATCGTGATGTATCCTAATGAATCCAGTGGAAAAGAGTGGTGATCACTTTCACCAAATATCAGGATACATAATTAAAAAAAAAAAAACCTGTAAATGTTCCGTTCACCACAAAAGCATAGTAAAAGAATAAAGTTAATGATTTCACATACAATAGTTTTTAAATGTAATAATTAGAAATAAACCTAACTAAAGAAGCATAAGATTTCTACAATGAAAAATTTAAAAAACCGAAGTACTTGCAGAACTTCTAGAAAACTTTCCATTATCATGTATTGGCAAAATTAATAAACTGTATATATCCAAATTCAGAACTCAAACTAAAAATTCAATTCAACTGTAATCAACATTCTAGCAAAAGTCTTCATAGGAACACAAAACTAATAAACAAGCATAAAAGAACTTGGTAGAGAGTTAACAAAATTCTGAACAAAAAGAGAAATGCAGGAGATTGCACCACATCCATTTCAAACTATATGACACAGCCATACTAATAAAAATAGCATGGTACTGGCACACACGCACAAAACAACAACAAAAATAATGAAAAAAACACCCAACCCTCTACATGTATAGATCAATAGAATAAAGGGCCTAGAATTAATACATAGACTTAGGACATCTAACTTTTTACAAAGAAGACAAAATCATGCATTAGAGAACAAAACAGTCTCTTCAACAAATGGTGCTTGAAAATTGGATGTCAAGACATAAAAGAACAGCTACATGCTCATCTACTCTTCACAAAATTCAGAATTGATCAAAGGCAATGGAATATCTGAAAATCTGTAATTGCTAAAGGAAAACAGGGATATCATATCAAGTTGTAATCATAGGCAAGAACACGATTAAAATGACTAGAATTGTTCACAGAATAATTCAAAGAATTGATAAATAGGATTGCACAAATTTGAAACACTTCTGCACATCAAAGGCAAAACTAGGTTTTAAGAGCTTTCTACAGAATGGAAAATAATCTTTAGTAGATGTAAATCTATGAAAGGATTGGTATGAAAATTCACAGACAAAAAAAATCCACTAAATATTTAAAATCTGAACAATCCAATCCATAAATGGGCTAAAAAGGCATGAGATAATAGTTCTCAAAAGTTTGAAAGATGAAGTACAGAGATGAAGAGATGATACAGTTGATTGCCATGAAAAAAATGAGAAATTGCATTCATGTCTCTGGAACCCATGGTGGCTAGTGTGTGTCTGAAATCCAAGCACAATTTTGGAAGGATGTGGGCAGAAGACAGGAGAATTTCAGGTAACTCAGGAGCCAATTAGCCTGTTATATCCATCAGTAACACAAGAGACACCATTCCCTATCACAGTCAAGGTGGAAGGCAAGGACCAACACTCAAGATTGTCATTTGACCTCTGTGTGTGTTATGCACGCACACATACACACACACACACACACACACACACACACACACACAAACACGCACGCGCACACAATGGGGGGAGGGAAAAGAAAGGGGAGAGAGATTTCAAAAAGTGAATTACAAATGGCCAAATTAAAACATGTTTAAAATATTAAAAATCCCTAGAATCAGGGAAATGCAAATTAAAATTAAACTACAATCCCAAGGCAACTCTGGGTAATGCAGCTTCAAAATATATCACCAATGTACAATTCTCCAAAAGGCATGTTGTCTTTGTCTCTGCAAGGGCTCATTATTGCTGTAAGATTTAGATTGTCTTTCCATAATGAAGCTCCATTAGCCACACTCAAGGATATTCTGAAAACATTCCCTGAATATTATTGAGGAAAATATGAAAAGAAACCCTTAAACAGAAGAACCAAAATAGCAACAAGTTCTAAAAGAACAGAAATCGCTTGAAGATTAAAGAGCTGCAAAGGTAACAACTTTATTGTGTGAATAGAGAAAAGAATGTTTATTACTGGAATCAAGCATGCTTTAACAAATAAATGGAAGCCAATCCAAATCACAATTATTAGAAGCTTTTTGTAATCTTTTCATCCCAGGTGATCAGAACAATTTTAACTGACTTGAAAAGCAAAGACTAATGGATATGCTAGGATAAAGACAGTTAAATTAGTTAAGTAACCCTAGAAATGGATGATAAGATTTCTTTCGTGGTATAATAACATTTTTCAATTCATCTATTCCTATTCTGATTAATTAGCAGAATATTTTGAGTGGGTTCTGGCAGATTTACTGCTAATTAGTTTGGCTCAAATTTGCTGCAGAGTACAGGATTTAGTGACAGCAGTTACGTGATATCATATTTATTAGGAGAATAAAACCACAGGATAAGGTTCCTTGTGTAAATGAATATTTTTAAAGAAAGTTTTCTCCATATTAATTGTGCTCTAAAATAGGAACAAGAATATGGATTTAAAATATAAATTATAAGTTGGGCAGTTTTCTGTTGTGCTTTAATATTCACCTGTTTTAACTTAAGATAATACACTATGTTTCTTATACAACCAGTTTAAACAATCTGTATATTTGTGTGTTCAATGATATTGTATTTAAGTGGTTATAAATTTGTTTATGGTATATTTTTAATAAAAAGACATTTCATCTTTATTTTTGTTCTTTGAATTAGGAAAAAGAAAAGTGAGGTAAGATGTGTATATATGTGTGTGCTGAGTTGGTATTTAAAATAATGGTCTTCATTATGACATAAATTATGCATTTCTAATGATGTGGTTATCTCAGCTTAGCCCCTTTATTACTCCCTCTTGACTGCTCTTTTGCCTTCAGACTGCATTCTGACTTACACCAAATCTTCTCCTTTCTCCACCAGTATTGAAATCTAGATTCTGTATATGAAGTAAGAGTAATGTTTATCTTTTTTTTTCATGAATTGCACTTTTTTCTTGACCCTTTGCCTCCTTTTAGACATCCCTCCATCACATGGCCTATCTCCTACTCTCATGACATTATGAATGTGTATAATTTAAATGTACAAATTATGTGCAGATAATTTTTCTATATTATGTGTACATATCATCAGAAATACAGACAGGTAGATGTGTATTAAATACACAAGAGAAAACATGTTTTGATTCTGTTTTATTTTATTTTATTTGATGTTATAATCTCCAATTAAACTGTTTCTCTGCAAATGACATGAGAAGTTTATTTTAATACTTTTAGCAAAATATCAAGAAGAAAAATACATTACTTAAATAATAAAATAGTTAAGAAAATAGTGAGAAAATAGTTAAATTTTGTTTTGAAAATCACTGAGCCCTATCTTGCTGTATCTTGTACTTGTGCCAGGCTCCAGTTCAGAAGCCAGGAAGGAGGGTCAGGGGAGGCCAGAAATTTAAAGAGAACCTGAGGATTCACAGGTAGGTAGGGCAACATTACTTTCAATCTGAGCAAAGGCTGAAAGGCTGACAGACACCTAGGTGCATGCTATCACACATGGGCTGCACACAGGCAGGCACAGGCACACATGTGGACCAGCACATATGTTACACAGAGGTAGGCACACAAGCATACAGGGAGAGGCATGTTAGCAAAGGGCAAGAGACTTGACTATGCCCTCAAGGCCGTAGTACATAAAACCAGCAAAATGTACCAATTTTCCAAAAAGAGTTATGTAGCAGATTACATCACTGTTTACGTTAGAATTCCTGTTACATACATGTCAGCAATTTTGTACTGACTCTAGCCCCTTGGATTTCCAGCATTATCTATCTATGGTGTTCTTATCAGCACCATGCTTCCTAAACATAAATTAACTGCTATGACCATCTGTTTCCTAGAGTGTATGTATGTGTGTGTGTGTGTGCATACATTTTGTTCTACCCTACTATATAGTGTGTCTCCTTGTAGCAACATGTTTCTATGCCAACCCATTTCTGATTCTGCCAGATTTATTGTTTGAAATCTCTTATATGATTATATTACTTTTTTCTCACAGACTCATCAATGCATTCTACCTGGTAAAGAATTAAATCTGAATCTCTTAGTATATTTCAGAGGATTTGTTGTCTAGTCCTTAGATGGGCCTATCTAGCTGAATATAGGCTTGGAATATATCAGAGAGTTAGCATTGCACTTATTTCTCATGCTCCCTGTGTTTTTATTGGTGTAGTTTCCACTGGGTTTCTCCCTGCTTATTTTCACCATTGAAAAAAATCTATTTTTTTGGCTTCCTCTCATTTTCTTTCTTTCTCTCTCCCTGTCTCCATTTCTCCCTCTTTCTCTTTAATTGCATGTGTGTGTGTGTGTGTGTGTGTGTGTGTGTGTGTGTGTGTATGCCAGTGAATCATATATATATGCCAGTGAATCATACATGTGCCTGGGTGCCTAGTGTGTGTGGTGTGGAGGTCAGAAGATGCCAGGTTCCTTGGAATTTTAGTTACAAATGCTTTTGAGCCACCATGTGCTTTAGAATTCCTGTCCTGACTTCCTTCAATTATTAACAGTGATGTGTAAGCATAAGCCAAATAAACCCTTTTCTTCCCAAGTTGCCTTTTAGCCATGGTGGTTCATCAGAGCAATAGTAACTCTTAAGACACACCCTTAAGCCTTGGAGATAATACATAAGATGGCAAGGCAAAAATAATGTAAAATCCAGAAGGTAGGGAGAAGACCTGTGAAATGTCATCTTCTAAGCATGATGTGACCTTGGCAATCACAAACCCACGGCAGCTCTGCCTTCTGGCACTGGTCCGACATAAGCCAGGCATTCCCAAAAGTTATCAAGGTCTAGCACCTACTGATTGTCAGACATGACATTGATTCTGAGAAAGGATTGGGCTTATTGTACAAATTGTATATCCTCATGTGAACACAGCAGCTTCTAATAGATTGCACCAATCTCAGATTCACAGGGCCTGTGTTAGTTAAACTCTGAAACACAAAGCAATAGAAAAATTAACATACGTAGGAAAGATATTTATAAGGAAGAAGGAAAATGACACAGGTTGGGGAAAATGAGAGGCTATATGTATGTGGGAAAGTTATTAGTATGTATTATATACATGTATGGCATTGTCAAATAAAAGTATTAATTACAAATTCATATTTAAAATTCACTTATTATAGATATCTAAACAGTATGTGCATCTTTTTGCAACAACCAACAAATTACCAAAATTCTGTTTCTAACCAGTTTTCTCCCTCCATGACTGCCCCACTACTCTAGCTCAAACCCCTACCCTTGTGAGAGTTAGCATGTAGACAATATTACTATTCATCAAGACTAAATTACTTAGTGCCTGTCATATTGGCACAGGATTTGCTTTTAATTCCAGCTTCTGGGAAGGAAAGTCAGGAGGATATCTGTGAGCTCAGGACTAGCCTGGGATAAAGAGTGAATTAAAGGTGAGCCGAGGCTACATAATGAAACCATGTCTCTAAGTAAGTAAGTAAGGGAAGGGATAGATATAGATAGATAGACAGACAGACAGACGAGAGATATGACTATATTATCAAGGTAGCACTACCCTTGGTCAAAAGAGAAAGTGGCAAACCTGGACTAATGCCACATTGCCCATTGTTGTAAAACAGGAATAATCTTCAATAATGTTTTATGCTATGCTCAAGAGAATAATGGAGTACCTAGGAATTTATTCTCTGTTCTTGACTGTGGATAAGATATGACTAGCAGTTTAAAGTTCCTGACTTAGACCCCCACGTGGTAACCTGGAATTGTAAACTGACATACACTTTATTTTCTTCTATACTATTTTTCTTTTAGGCATTTTAATCACAAGAGAAATGAAACTAGAACATTGCCGCATCTGAATTCCCTGTGAGACAAAGCCTTCCATCTTTGAAGGAAGCTCATTAAGACCACGTTGTTCCAAAATGTAGGTTTAACTTGCCATTCTGCAAAAAAGGTCCTCAGCTCAGGAAGCAATCCATTCAAAGGCTTCAGGAAGTTCTTGAAACAGGCCAGATACACTCACCCCTCCATTCCTGCAGCACACAAAAAACAGTGAGGATTGCTGAGTGACACTCTCAGATAAACTGTGCTGCCTAGAGGAGGCTCAAACCAGAGAAGTCACCTAAGAGAGGCAGACCAACCCAAGCAGCCTGGAAGGAGGTCATATCAAGTGAGCTGTGTGGAAGAGACACCCTCCAAACTGTTCAGTCACCTGCAGGTTGCACAGTGAGTTCCAGGTGCTTAGAATTTGTGAACCATCTCCTCTGTTGAGGAGCACTTTGGGTGACGTACTATCTTTGAGTCATTATGTTCCTGTAAGTAACTCCCCACCCACACTGTGGTAATGAAGCTAACTAACCCCAATAAAACTCATTGGTTCAACAAAATGGATTTCAATTATATCCTTCCTTTGGTCTGTCACTGGTTCCTCATCTGGGGTGAGTAGACATTTCTTCAATTCTCCCTAGAAATAATGTCACATAACACAATATACTCATGCTTATCACTGTAGATTGTGCAATAAATTCCTAAGGAAAGGTGGCTACTCATCCCATTCTTGGTTCTCTATGCTTTCTTGCTCTGTCTTACAGGATAGATGCAAAATTATTGAGTACAACAAAACTAAAAAGATATTTTGAGATTGTAGATCAATACTTGCCTCTGCTTACTCACCAGGAGAATATCGTTCTTCACACGCATATTGTTCACAAGACTGGAAAATATACACACATACACAAATGAATATAGAGTGGGGTCCCAGGCAACTTTGAATTGCAGTTTTAGTGTACTAGGAGAAAGGAATCAGCCTGGTGTGTTTGTATTGACATTTTTTAGTTTATTTCCAAATTGTAATCTAATAATAGCTAATAATCACTTCAGTGTAGATGTAACCAATCATCTTATTAGATAAGAAACACAGAACCAATGCAAAGAAGAAAGCCAAGAGATCAGAGCTAAGGGCCTTATCCTGCAGTTAGCCTCTTCAGCCAAGAGACCTCTCTGAAAGAGACCTACTTCCTGTCTGTTTGTCTTTATATAAACTTTCTGTTCTGCCTTCTCATTGGTTGTAAACCCCAACTCATGACTGCCTCATCACTGCCTGTATGTACAGACCTCCAGGTCTTCTATGGTATTGAGATTAAAGGCGTGTGTTTCCAATGCTGGCTGTATCCTTGAACACACAGAGGTCTACCTAGCTCTACCTACCAAGTGCTGGGATTAAAGGCGTGCACCACCACTGCCACACTCTTGCTATGGCTCTAATAGCTCTGACCCCTGGGTAACTTCATTTATTAACATACAATTAAAATCACATTTCAGTACAAATAAAATGCCACCATACTTCAGTGCTATCATTCTTTTTAGTTTATTCATAATTCCACATCATGTGTCTGATAAAGGTTCCTAAAAGTAATTTTTATGAGGGGAAGCATAAAGTTGGTTAGTCATTAATTATTGAATATATTTTGGAAAGAACCACAATATACTTTTTTTTGTCCCTAGATAACTTCAGAAGACATTTGAAATCTTAATAATGGTTGTTCATATGTCTGAGTGGAAAATACATCCATAGAAAATATGTAATATAGTAACTCTTCTATATTAACGAAATGAAGGTAAAAAATTTCATAGAAAGCGATCCACACAGAAAACTTCAAATGACGAAGATTAAAGTTGCCTAAGAATGTAAATTCAAACTAAAAATACAAAATATTAAATATATATAAGAATTAACATACATAAGAATTTTGAATTGATTTTGCTGTGTACATGCTGTCATTGAAATTGATATCATATTATGAATTTCTGAAAGCACTTACTATTATGGCATTTTGGAAATGTCCAACAAAAAAGTTAGAATCATGTCTTTTAATTCAATAATTATCAATCCAATATTTTATATAAATGTGTACTGACATAGGAACACAATTGCCTATACATAACAAAATTTTAATATTAATAATTTTGAAGGAAAATAATATATGAACCAATAATAATACGGGGTACAGTTATATAAATGTTCAGTAATTTTGAATATAATCTTCTAAAAATGTATCCAAAATGCACTTGTTATATAATTAAAGGTGTATAGAGGAATGCCAAGTATATTGCCTTATGGATCATTTTCAAAATATATATAAACCTGTTTGATAGTTATTCCAATTGTACATCTTAGTTCTCCCTGATTCAGGCTTTCACCAGTTGTTCCAGGACAAGAGCTATCTACATACCTTTTCCTCCTAAACTGTCGCTAAAATTTCATCTCTAGGGGAGATGTAAACAATATCTACCCCTCTCCCAGTCTCTGTGACACACCCATGACAATTCCACCAAAGTTCACTCTGTAGATACAGTGAGTTTATTGAGCTGACTTACAAAGCAGTGGGTGAAGGGTTACTGACAGGTACATGGGTGACCTTAAAGCAGCCACACTGGAAAGGCTTCACAGCATGCACATGACTGCTCCCAAGCGTGTAGGCGGTGTGCACTCCTGTCGTCCTTACCTGTCAATATCCTCAAGGCCTTCCCAGAGGAGCTGAAGCCTGTGCAATTACAGTCAAACTGCAAACAGCTGTGGTCATTGGCCAAGCCTGGCCCCTGCCTCCAAGAAGGAAGTTCAATAGTTAGTCATCCCATGCTGTGGTGAGCTTTGGCAAAAGAGTTAGCCTAATACTTGAAGATGATGAGAGTTTGGCCAGGAAGATAGTACTATATACCACAATGTCTTAGTTTGATATGATTTATTCACAGGCATGATGTATTTCAGGGACATTGACCAATAATACACTTGGAAGTATGTAAAAAAAATATGTTAGTCTTCAAAAATTCTGAGCTCTAGAGAGAGGATGCTCCTTAATATACAGTGACACTGTATATTTTTATGGAATGAGAATTATGAACAATGAATTTGAATTGTTAATGCATATTAGCATAAAATTATATACTAAGTTAATTAATGAAGTTTCAGTAACGTATCGTAGAATGAAAAATGAATATTGTGAAATACATAAGTAATAACTAAAATAGCAATAAGGGAATCTTTCTGTGTGGAGTGATGTATAAAAAGGAAATAGAAGCTGGGTGGCAGCATGAAGCCTGAACATAAATTGTATTAACAATAAAAACCCAGAGTCAGATATCAAGGGTAAAGATGAAAGATCAGGGAAGCCGAGAAGCCAGCCACCAGAAACCTCTATGAATGCTCAAACCGAATCAAGAGAGATCCCATCTCTAGGAATCCTCAGACTGAATGCTGCTGAGAACCTGTCTCCTCCCACCTTATGTTACTGTCTCCACCTGCCTAGTGCTGGGATTAAAGGCATACACCACCACCATCCAGCTGGCTCTGTTTCGGTGTTAGACTGGATCAGTCTCGTGTAGCACAGGGTGGCCTTGAACTCCTGATCTTCCTGCTTCCTCCTTCTAAGTGCTGGGATTAAAGGTGTGCGCCACCACTGTCTGACCTCTGTGTTTAACTAGTAACTAACTCTGCCCTCTGATCTTCAGGCAAGCTTGATTTGTCAGAACACAAACAAAATATAACACAACAGTAGCAGTGCATGCCTTTAATCCCAGCATTCAGTTGGCAGAAGCAGGGGAATCTCTGTGAGTTCAAGGCCAACCTGATCTATGAAATGAATTCCAGGACATCCAGGGCTGTTCCACAGAGAAACCCTGTTTTGGAAAACAATGACACCAAAAGAGGAGGAAATGAAATCATGCTTAGGGTATATTTTTATAGGTATAATGACCCATAATTGATTTTCTGTGGCCACAAAGATAAAGTATGCCAGTGCACACACAGACTTTTCTGACCTCTTTAGGCTTTACAGATAAGAGATACTTTCAATGACTTTCAGTAATTAGATATATAATTGGTAATCATTCATTTTCAGTTTTCACCAGGCTATAATATTAATTTGTAGTGTCGTGCAAGGCTCAGAATACTTTTGTTTCATCAAATCTAATCCATTACTTTCCCTTCCGACCAGAGGGCTACTACAACATCAAGTACTATCAGACAAGAGTCACTAATGTTTTGTTATTAAAGCATAAGAGCTTAAGGTACCCCACAGTACAGGAGGCAGAAAGAGTGTAGGAGCCAGAGGGGATGGAGGACATCAAAAAAACAAGGCCTTCCAAATCAACACGAGCAAATCTCATACAAACTCTTATGCTGAAACCATATGCCCAGGGCCTTTGTGGGTCTGCACCAGATCTTCTAAATGCATGTTATGGCTTCCAGTTTAGTGTTTTTATGGAATTTCTGAGTGTGCAAAGGAGTCATTGAGTCTTTGATTCTTGTGTCTTCTCTTGGGGCTCTTTTCCTTCTGTTGTTTGTTTTCTTGTTCAATTTTGATGTGGTAGTTTTTGTTTTATCTTTTATATTTTATTTTGATATTTTTTAAATGAATGAATGAAAGCCTAGCTACTAGGATAAAGGTTATTAACTGAATTATTGCTTATACTTGTTGGGAGAGGAAAAAATCAATTTTCTCCAACAGAGTGATGATTCATATAACTCCCACTCTAGGACAGGCGTCATGTTCAGGAGCAGTTGACCAACATATAATGGACTCCACAGCTTTTGTTTGTTTGCTTGCTTTTATTGGGTTACAGCTTGATAAGCTTTTGTGTTGTTGTTTTGTTTTGTTTTAATTTATTTGTGTGTGTGTGTGTGTGTGTGTGTGTGTGTGTGTGTGTGTGTGCACGAGTGCGCCCATGACTATGGTTTTATTTTGTTTCTCAGTTTGGGGAAGTTTTGTTGCTGTATTGGATTTTTGTTTATTTTTGGGGAAACAACTTACGTTGGGCATACACGTAGGAGGAAAGGATCTAGAAGGACTTAGAGGAGGGGATGAAAATGATCAAAATATATTTAATTTTAAAAACAGTTTTAAGTAATAAAATTTATTAAAAATAACCAAATATTCAAAAGAAAAAGCACAAAGTAAAACAAAACGAAAACAAAAAATATAATAAGCTTCTTGTATGGAAGTAGATGTTCTTAAAACATTATGCTTGATGTCATATTATTTATTTACAGCCATGTCTTTATATTGTGTGCTGTCAGGACCTGTCTGATTAACAGATGATTGGATGGATTAACAAAGGGATGACTGAAACTTGACAGGTATATTCTCACATTACCATTAGTATGTATATTGGTGTAATTATTATTCATAGTGGAGCATTTAAGCTGGATAATTAAGTTTCAAATAAATAGACTCTAAGTCAGCAATATTATCTCCAAAGTTGTATCATATCAAGTAATTCGTACAATGAGGTAGGTCCCTAGACTCAAATTACAAATATAAAAAATGTAAAATATTTTTCTTGGGAAAATGTAAAAAGTCATTTGTTTAGATCCATAAATGGAATGATATAATTGCAAAAGATTATTCTTGAAAAGAGGCTGTGTCCGAAAAAGCTAATTGACTGCTTAAAACTTTGATGGCTGTGGAGAGTTGGAATGTTTCTGGTCCAGAGCCTAATTACAATTTCATTCAGACTATTGTTGGTCCACTCACTAGCCATTCTTTGCCCTTCTCTCTGTGTCAGACCTAACGTCCTGACTACTGAACTACTGAAGCAATCTTCTTGCATTCAGTTAATGCAACCCTTAGTCTTCCATTAACCAAAGGGCTAAGACCCATCAGCTCTGATTTCACCACATTGTTGTAACTGTCTACATTCATCACTTTCTTTGTGCTGTTAAAATGAACCCTTCATGAAACTGACTGATTTTTCCACTGGAACATAGAATTTGGGATAACCTAAAATATGCGTTTGCCAGCCATCACCTCTCAAATTTGGCTCCAAAATAAACTATTTCTTCTTCCCTATGAATTAAGAGGTTTTTTGTTTGTTTGCTTGTTTTGTTTTTTTGTGGTTTTTTTGTAATGACATAACACAAATGCTAAAAATGAAAGAAATGAAACAAAAAGAAAAAGCAAAGAATCTACTAGAAAGAGTATCTACAATGGCAGATTAAGTATGGAAACATGGCAATAACTGCCCATTACTCAAAAACATGATAAAATGAATAATTCCATTTAGAGAATGCAATTCCCTTTTTAGTATTTAATGTATATGAAATTAGGCAGGATCATTTGATCACAGCTAATAGTCTCTATTTCTAAGCTCCACAAACTCGATTTTGATTTATTTTTCTGCTCATTTTGTGTGCCTCTTCTTCATAGTATATACTTCAAAAGATTGAGTGTTTTGAGTATTTCTAAAGCTATGCCGCCAAGTTTTACCTCATAAATAATGTAGTAGATAATAGAGGATCAGACATCTAGCAATGTATATTCTTTACGATACACCAGACAGGTCTGGGGTGAGATGCTGGACAAGTTTCTGTTGTCTTTGATACTTATAACAGTTTACTAGCCCATATATATATGAGAAGAATCTCATTTCTCAACATTTTTCTGATATTACTTAGAATCCTTGCTTTTTTTTTTTAACATTCTCAGTAAATTTATTTATTCATTTTACATCCCGCAGTTTCTCCTCAAACTTCTCCTCCCAGTCCCTCCCCCAAAAACCCCCTCCCCGTTTCCACTCCCCCAATCCACCCTTCCTCCATTTCTGTTCAGGAAAGGGCAGGTCTCCCATGAGTATGAACATATCAGAGTGTATCAAGTTGCAGTAAAACTAAGCTCCCCATATACTAAGGCTGGGCAAGGCAACCCAAAAGCCAGTAAAAGAGTCATAGCCAGCCCCTCTTCCTGCTGTTAGGAGTCCCACAAGAGGACCAAGTTACACCACTGCAACATTTATGCAGAGTGACCTAGGTCAGTCCCATGCAGGCTCTCTGGTTATCACTTCCGTCTCTGTGAACCACTACGAGCTCAGGTTAGTAGATTCTCCGATTTTTCTTGCAGCAGGGGTAAATTGAGACAATACAAAGGAGATCATCATCGGCTCTGAAAATACTTGCTTGTTATTCCATCCAAACAGAAAGACACGGGCCCCTTCAGCTGCTCTTGTGCTTTTAGGCCCTGTCAATTATAAGCAGCATAGTGTCTTCATGTTCCTTGTGTTAGGTAACACTATTGACAAACATCATTACACAGATGTACAATTCAGCAAAGATCATTACCTATCAAGCATCCCTCCACTTTTGCCTTCTGCCTCCTTTCCTTACAAAGACTTTGCTATGTTTTGAAAATGAGGTTTTCTTTCTGTACATGTACAATAGGAAAGAACTGTTAGTCTCACAGTCTGAAAGATAAGAGTCAGGTGCGCTTGTCCAGCTTCAGTCTACATGCTCTGAGGGGACCTTGGTAAACTGGTGGATGATAATGTTATGATTTGACAGATATTAACCCCACTGATACATCCAATATTTTTAAAGCTTTGGAATGCTTATTTAATTGAAATATTCATTTAAAATTTTGAGCAGTCTGAATAGGAAGACAATCCTACCATAATTCAAATATCTGTTGACCTCTTACTTCAAACAGGTTAAAGCACTCTAATATGAAAGTAAAAATCTATTTCCAAATAATTACGTTTCTTGGAAATAAGGGACAGCAATATCTTGAAAGGAATTAACTATAATAGATGAAGGATCACTGCCGTTTGAGTGACACTTCAGTGCTATGCGAAGGACTTTTCCAAAGGCACAATATCCCAGTTCAAAAAAAAAGCAAAAGGTGCACACAACAGAGGAAAGAGAATGCTCTAAAATGCTAATTTAGTGCACTTTAAACAGGGAGCAAAAAAAAGTAAATAAGCTATAATTCCATTACGTCTAATAGAATAGAACTGAAATAAAAACGTGAAAAGTATGATGTGACCTAAATTACTTCCTGATAGAGTCTAAAACACTGTTAAATCCTCCTTTCAACTTAAGAATGTATTTATTAGAATTTATATCCAGAAGATGATATTGTGGGAGAAATGTGTATATATAAAAAGATATCAAGAAACTACTGGAAAAAAAACTGTAATGGAAGCAATGAACGGGAAGTTTTGGTTCTTGGGAAAGAAACAAAGGCAGTGAGGCTTGAAAATCAGGTAAAAGCAAAACAGAATAAAATGTCAGCACATTTGATAATGCTTAGTATGAGAAAGTTAGGTATCTTCTAGGGATAAGATAGAGAAGAGCTGCATAGGAAGCAAAGGACACTGAAAACATAGGAAAGAAATGACTGTTTGTGGTATATATCCCTGTTCTCTTTACATATTTGTGTGCTACAGAACAGGGATATTTCACGATGAGTGGTCATAAAACAAGAAAACAACAAATCTACATATGAACATTCAATAACAGAGGCTTTCCTCCTTCTTAAAGACGTTATCCAATTTCCCTTATCCTGAGAACACCATCTACCATCCCATGGATTCTCTGCCAAAGCAATATATTTAAAACTCCATGTGTGATGGAGTAGATAATATGGTTATAAATGACGTCATAAAGGAAGACAACCTGTTTCATATCACAGGCTGAGGCTCCATGTGTATATTACCAAATGATCCATCTGAAGCCACTGAAATAGTGAAATAGAGGATCTGTAAAATGTTTTGCAATAAACCTACGAATTTTCGGCCTAAATTGGAAACTGGTTATGCATTTTCCATGAAAGAAATGAAGAACATTATACTATAATTTAGAAGCAGAAAGTTTCAAACTCCTTTTTTCATTAGGAAACACCGTAAGACATAACTATTTTATGAATCCAGGGTTCTATATCTGTGATTCAAATGAGAGTATTTCAAATTGAGGGACTTTGATGTATTTGTTTAAACATGGCTCTAGAAAATTACACTGAGATTGGATAAAAAATAAAAGCATAATAGCATTTGTAGGTATTGGCATGGGAATTAGGAACTGTGTCTGTCCTGTTAGTAGTGGAAATAATCGATGACCTCGGTTGTACTTACAGGAAAAAATTGAAAGGAACAATGAACATCAGATTCACCTCTTGCCTACACTTTATGTAAATTCAATTCATATTCCCAGAGCTTCAATCTCTATTACACAGGGAAGCTGGGATTGGGAGCTATCTTGTAAGCAATAAGACAGGTAGCAGGGTTAAATCTATGAGTATTAACCTGTGTGTTTCCTGTGTGTTCTCCTTTATACCTGCCGGCATTTCATTGGAACTTTAAATTCCTTTCATCCTCTTTCTCATCAGACATAGAAATGAAATATAAATATTTAGAGGAAGCATTGACCTAAGAGGTAAACTGGAAGATTCTAGCATGCACTTGCTGAGCTTACTTTAGGAATGAAGTGTAAAGGACACTGGTGTAATGGAGAGAGAAAGGGAGAGGGAGAAGGAAAGAGCAACTTGACACTGGAATAAAGCAGAGGAGAGAACAATGCTGGCTGGAGGCTCCAGGGTTTCAAGGATTTTCATTCATTTTCTGTTTCCTGTCACCTGCTATCTAGAAGTTCAGGTCTCTCAACTCATGTGGCTATCAGTGGTTGCTCTTGATTCTTCTGCCTGGGGACAGGACACAGAAGACAGATTCCCTGGCTACTTTTCCACAGATGATTTGAAAGGAATCAATTTGGAATTTCCAAAGAAGGTTAGTTAACATTGCATTGTTGAAATTAATTCTCTCTCCCCATAACTGGGGAATTAGTCCCTGTCCTCTCTTGATCAAAATATTTGTTGTTATTTTAAAACACTGTCTTTGTGTTGTAGAAAGCCTGGCTTTTTAGAAGCCTTAGCTAAGTCTTCTAGATGGCCTCCTCAGTCCAGCAATATTCAAGTGGCTTTGAAAACCAAATCCATAAATACTTGTCAATGCATATGGAGAAGAAAGTCTTCCTGAATATATTCTTAGGCATTTATTTATTTAGTTAGTTAGTTACCTATTCATATATTTAGTTAATTTTGTGAGTTGTGCCTGCGTGTGTGTGTGTGTGTGTGTGTGTGTGTGTGTGTGTGTGTGTGTGTGTGTGTTGGAGTATATGTGTATGCACATACTGCCAGCAGAAGTCAGAGAAGGGCCCTGGATCCCTCGGAATTGAAGTTACCAGCAAATATATTGAACTGCCATGTGAGAACAGGGACCTGAACCTGGGTCTTTAACACAATAAGTACTCTTAAACACTGAGCTGTAACTCCAACCCTACATTCACTACATTCAATATTTTCATGATCCTTACTACAGGTTGCCACATTAGAACTAGAAGTGTATACTTTCAAAAATCCTATCAGAATAAGTATTCAAAAGATGGGTTGCTTGTTTTTCAGATACTTGTTGATTTTTTAAAACATGGTGTATTTATGTTTCTTCACTGCTTCAGAGTAATGATCCTTAAACTTCCCTGCAGGGTAAGTATGCAGAGACATTTGTGAGCTTTATAATTGGCTTTAAATTTCACCTTTGAAAGAATTTTACACATTGGCATGTTTTATTTAAACTCTGAGGATAACAAGTGTGTGAGTGTTCCTTTGTTGTCATGTTATCAGCAGAACGTCTTTATTTATGATCCCAGATAGAGGGAAGGAGAGGTGGAGTTTGATAGATAATAGACATAGGAGTTAGGAATACACTGAAGTATCTCAAGGAATAGAATATTATTTAGTTTATAGTCACTTTCCTAAGACTAATTTGGTATGGGAAAATGACTTTTCCTGGTCTGACACCTGGAATTATGCATGGGAAGATCTGTCAAAAAGAGCTTGGCATATGATGTCAAATCAAAATATATTATCACAGCCTCAAGACAGCCAAGTTCATTTTGTGAAATCTGATATAAGAAAGCAATTACACTAAAGAGAATGCCTTATTCTCAGGAGTTTGTTAACATTTTATTTGTAACATAAACTGTAAATTGTCTACACTGTAGAGATAGGAGAATGATGTAGGCTCTAAAATGGCAAATGATGGTGAGAAGGGATGGATATTCCATGCAAACACACAGCATTAGACTTAAAATGTATTTTTAACTTGATATGTTGTTTCATGATTAAATAATTCATGATTTTATTAAGAGTAAATTACATCTGGATAAAAATACAAAAGAATTAAAATTATTTAAAGATCATGATTCCAAGAATTGTTTAATTCTAACAGTAGAGCTGGATGTACTTTCTTAGCTGTTGAAATAAGCTTAGTATCCAACACAGTGTAAAATATTCAGTATAAGTCAATTGACATTTAATTTGATATTCTTCTAGTTCTGATTTTTAAAAAATGTATTTTTATGTTTCTTTAATTGTAGATACCAAGTTAAAATATTTGAAAATCACAAAAAGAATAGATTTATGTGTCTGGCTTAATTCTATTTTTTCTTATAAAGCAGAGATGTAGTAGGCAACAGATAAATGTATTGTTGGCAAGTAGACATTACTATGAATTAAAATTTGCCTGCTTAAAGTAATCTGTATTAAGAGACACTGAGGCAGGCATCATTACTGTACAGAAAATGTATCTGAAGCCAAATTCATGTTTGATGTTACAAGATACATTTATTGTATATTTTAATAGATCAAGAGTGACAGGAAAGGATCATTAGTACCATCTTTGAGAGGTCTGGTGAGTGAGTTCTTACAGTTCTGAGGTCTATCCTGCATTCTACTTTCTACAGTGGGGACAGACATGGAAGAGGAAACTATTCTGTCTGTGGGGGTCCTGTGGAATATACAGCCCATTAAAACCTTCAGGCTTATTGCCATTTTAGTAGCCCCTGGGTTCCTAAGGATTGCCACAAAAGGCCAAACCTTGTGGACCTTGTCTGCTGTCCTCCACTAAACAAGATTCCATGAGTTTTTCTTGCCATTTGTTTTCATTGGTTTTGTTAATAAACAGTAATGCATTCAGGGTAAAACATTGGAAAACATCCTCTTCTTAAATGCAATGATGACTATTTTATTAAGTAAATCACATGCCATGCAAAAAATATCACTTTCTCAGATGCCAGTTTCAGACCTTTACATATTCTCTTATATTTTCCACTTGATTGTTCAACATTAACTCAAAGTCATCCTATTTTCTTATGATTGATGACCTTCTTGTTGCACACATAAACTTAGAAACAAGGGAGAGAGAGAGAGAGAGAGAGAGAGAGAGAGAGAGAGAGAGAGAGAGAGAGAGAGAGAGAGAGAGATCCCCATTAGTTCCTATAACAGAAAAAGTTATGATCTGTATGGCTTTGATACTGAGAAATGCAGGAATAATGACTGATAATGTCTCTTCTGCACATGGTAATATCTAGTTATCACTCTTCTTTATAATGTACATCTTAAAAAAACACTCTTGACACATTTGTGTTTTTCTTAAGTTCCATTTACTTATTGAGTGTATGACCTTTAAAATCCTCAGAATTGGGACACTAATTTTCTCTATTCCCATCTACATATTTACATCATAAAGAATATTCTTCACATTAAGAATTATAACCACAAAGTCAATTTGTTTATTCTCTGTAGATATAACCAACCATCTTAATAAATAAGAAACACAGAACCAATGTAAAGAATAAAGACAAGAGAACAAAGCTAAGAGCCTTACCAGTCTGCTGCAGCTAGCCTCTTCAGCCTAGAGACCTATTTCCTGTGTTTTTGTCTTTATATAGACTTTCTGTTCTGTAAACCCAACCACATGACTGCCTCGTCACTGCCTGTATGTACAGACCTCCAGGTCTTCTATGGTTGGTACCGAGATTAAAGGCATGTGTCTCCAATGCTGGCTATATCCTTGAACACACAGAGATCTACCTAGCTCAGCCTACCAGTGCTGGGATTAAAGGTGTGCACCACTACTGCCCAGCTTTTGCTATGGCTCTAATAGCTCTGACCCCCGGGCAACTTTATTTATTAACATACAAATCACATTTTAGTATAAGTAAAATATCACTATATTTCCCCTTTTCTATTTTAATAAAAAAAGGAAAAAGGTTATAACTAACATAAGAAAAACTATATACAAAAGTACAATAGCTATATACACTATATACGAGTAATAAATACCTAAACAATGTCTAGTCCATTTGTACTTGACAAATTCAGAGAAAATAATTACACTGTCTATCCCATTTTGGTAAGTCCAAAATGTATCTAATTCACTTTCTATCCTAATTAATCTTCAACTATAACTAACTAAACTTCAACTCCCTCAGAAATCCAAGAATGAAAATAATATTACATAATAAAAAATAAAAACAGGAAGTACATGCAAACAACTTCAAAAAAATTGTGAGTTGACAGAAACAGCCAGCTGCCTGGACCATCACCTGAGGTTTCTCTGCAGTGTTGGGGCATCATCTTCAGCCTATAGGCTTAGCGTATCTGACAGACTCATTTGTGAAATAGGATGTACACAAGGTCAACAGTTCAACCTCACATTGGGTGAGAGTAGTCCATGTACCAGAAATACCTGAATTCCACTAGTGTCCTGTCATGATTCAGGATTTTAAATTCTGGAAATTGTTGATTTTTTTTTTTTAATTTAGCTGTTCATTCTTCTTGGCTGTGTATATGTGGCTTCATCTCAGCATCCCATTCTTCTTCACATCCCTCTATTAAATGCCAGTCTACTATTGAGAGGTGTGAGCTTAGTTACTCTTCAAGAATAACTGTTTCAGCTGTCATTCCACTGCACATCAGAAGCCATGGGCCCACTGCCTGTTCAGCTGCTTTTGAAGAAAAGGACACTGTACCATTCTGGACTGTGAAGGCCACTTTAGGGATGGTGCCATTTTGTCCTGGCCTCAGAAGATGCCTTTTGATAAAGCCATAACCACACTTGTTTTGGCAAGAATCAGTAGTCCTTTGTTTTGTGTCCTGTCTGTCCATTTTGTCCTGTTCATTCCAGAATACTTTGTTGTCCAGTGGCTAACTTTTGCCACAATGAAAGTTAACTCCATATGCAGTTTCTTCAATGCACATATTTTCTCTGAAATAGATTGGTACTGCCAGGAGCCAACATGTCTCATAGTCATAACAAAAAAGAAAATTTTTCTATGTTATTAAAACATTTTAAATGCCATATTCTGTAGATCTCTGAATGGTTTGAAGATGACCTGTCTATCTAAAATATATTTGCTCAATTTTTAAAATATACATAATATGACTACAAGTTCTATTATAATGTCAAACTACTAACTTTCATTTCTTTATATCCTAATAGTTGGTAATAATAACATTCAAGGATCAGAAAATTGCATTGCATTGTTAAATGAATGGTATAAGTACAATTAGAAATATACATATACCACTTTCTAACAATATCAACTTCAATATATATAATTTGTATACAATATAAAACAATCCAATCCAATGTAAAGTATTTAAAACTAGTAATTGTCTTTTACTTTTCTTTTTTTTAAAAAAAAAAAAAAACCTTAAATCTAATCTCCTTTGCTTAGCCTTTTTCCTAACCCTTGACAACAACTTGTAACGAATCCCCCTAAACAGTGAAAATTATTCCAGACCCAAAACCCATTAAAAAGACCAAAAAAAAAAAAAAAAAAAAAAAACTACCTGCCCCACACCACCTCTTTGGGAATGTGGGCGTCATATTCTTAAAATTGCTTGCTGCTGGGTATGGGTGAAGTTATCTTTATCCTGAAAGAAAAATTTTAGGTTAATTGTCAAATTCTAGGAAAGGTAACTATATCCTTCATTATCCAGGCTGTGTATAATGCCAAAATTCAGGGATTATCTCAAGTCCTTATTCAAATAATCTTTGAGACTGGATCATCTCAGCTAGCCCTGTCAAAATTGCTCTGAGCACTTTGTAGTTCAAAGCTGATCTGTAGATGATGTTTGTCAGCTTAATGATATTATTATTGTCCATGTGGAATTGTTGTTGTTGTGGGGCCCCATCTTCTTTCTGGAGACTTCAGTTGATGTTAGGCCTGGCCGTGATTTCCTGCAGAAAACTGATAAGAGACTGGAACACAAAGACATATATATGCAGCTAATTGAAGCCTTTTTTCTTTCTAGAATTAGTTAGTACTCTATATGAATATTCATATCTTAACAAAGTTTAAAATATATCTATATATATTTCTCTTTATATATATTAATCTTGTAAATTTTGATATAAAATTCATACTTTAAGAAAAGTTTAAAGAATCAGAATAGAATCAAAGAGTTGAGATTAGTAATAGAATAGTCCCTTAATTAATTTGGCTTTTGTCCTGTCCCATAGCAGAAGATGGCTCTTTTATTCTGGCATGATACAGGGAGTTTGCATTTCCCTTTTACCAACATGCTTGAGTTTAAAGAATGAGAGAGCCATTCTCCAACTCCAAAGTCAGCTTTAAATTTTAATTGGACTGGGACTACAAGAAGACCAATAGTGTTAAATTTCTTTAGAGAAGAGCAGAAACAAACATTTAGGAAGACTTATAAATTTTTTTTAGATGATATACCCATACGCCATTTCACTCTGTTTCCTGGGATAGATGATTTGTCCCTTTTCTTCAGTTGTCTCATTTGTCCTGTGTTCTTCAGATTCCTTAACCTTCATTTCCTAAAAGACAAAAACAAAAACCTTTCCCCAAGACTAATTTTGGGCATGTTCCTTTTTGGTAAGTTATTATCTGATTAAATGAAAAGGCATGTGTTACTGGTATAACTTAGTTTAAATTGGATGTTCATGCTGGTTGATGAACTATCACCTCCTCTAATTAAGAGGTCTCTCTTGTTCAAATTGAACCTTTATCAATTTTGATGGTACCCACAGATTATCTTCTCCTGTAGAAACAAAAGCAAAACCTCGTCCCCAATGTAACACATATCCTGGTTTCCATTCTGAGGTCAGCATATCCTTAAAGTATATAGGCTGATTTAATTCTGTAGTTTTTTTTCTATTATCCAATGTCTCTCTGCAGCTGTTGTTCCTTTCTCATTGGCATTCAGAAAATTCAAAGTTAAGAGAGCATTATACAGTCTATTTCTGAGGGTATTTCTTACCCTTTTCTGTTTATTTAGCATATCCTTTAGAGCTCTGTTTGATCTTTCTATAATTGCTTGACCTGTAGGATTATGTGGTATGCATGTAATATGCTTTATATTGTAATAAGCAAAAAACTGTTTCATTTTAACAGAGACATATGATGGAGCATTGTCAGTTTTGATTTGTGCAGGTATACCCATAATAGCCATAACTTCTAGCAAATGAGTGATTACAGAATCAGCTTTTCAGAACTCAAAGCAGTTGCCCATTGAAATCCTGAATAAGTATCAATAGTATGGTGTGGTATGGTGTACATATTTCAATTTTCCAAATTCTGCAAAGTGAAACACGTCCATCTGCCAGATTTCATTCCTTTGAGTACCCTTTGGGTTACATCCTGCTGGTAATGGCATTTGATTGTAGAAGGAACAAGTAGGACATTTCTTTACTATTTCTTTGGCTTATTGCCAGGTTATGAAAAAATCCGTTTTTAAACCTTTACTACTGACATGATGGTTTTTTGTTTTTTTTTTTTTTTTTTATGAAATTCTGAGGCCTCCAGTACATTTTCTATCAATAATTTATCAATCTCATCATTGCTTTGTGCTAGAAGGCCTGGCAGACCAGGATGGGATTGGATGTGAGTTATATATAAAGGATGACTCCTTTTCCTTTCTGATTTGTAACCTGCCCTTCCTTGTTTGTTGGTATCTACACAAAATGTACGAACTCCAGATATGGGTTTTTCCCATACAATGTGAGGCAGGGTCCAATCAGCTCTCTTTATAAAATAAATTCTATCGCTTTTGGGATATTTGCTGTTAATTTCTCCCAAAAAATTACTGCAAGCTCTTTGCCAAGGTTCACTTTCTGTCCATAATTTTTCAATGTTCTCTTTAGTTAAAGGTACTACAATTTCTGCTAGGTCTACTCCTGCTAATTGATGAAGTCTCAATTTTCCTTTCCAAATCAAGTCAGAGATGTTTTCCACATAAGTTTTTAATTTTTTATTCAGTATATTCGGTAAAAATATCCATTCCAATATAATATCTTCCCTCTGCGTCAATATTCCTGTAGCAGAATGCCTAGAAGGTAAAATAACCAAAATGCAAGCCAGCGTTGTATCAATACGATCCATGTGCCCTTCATGTACTTTCTTTTCTACCAAGGCCAATTCTTTCTCAGCTTCAGGTGATAATTCCCTTGGACTACTTAAGTCCTTGTCACCTTCTAAGGTTTTTAATAAATTATTCAGTTCATCATTTTTTACCCCAACAATAGTTCATAGATGAGAAATGTCTCCAAATAATCTTTGAAAGTCATTAAGAGTCTGTAGTCAATTGTTCCTAATTTGAACCTTTTGGGGTCTAATTTTTTGTAGCTCTATTTTATATCCTAAATATTTAATAGAATCTCCTCTTTGTATCTTTTCAGGAGCAATTTGTAATCCCCAGCAAGGCAAAATTTTCTTTACTTCTTCAAACATTTTTTTCTAAAGTATCTGCATTTGAGTCAGCTAGTAAAATATCATCCATATAATGATAAATTATAGATTTAGGAAATTTTTTACGAATCATTTCCAATGGCTGTTGTACAAAATATTGGTACAGAGTTGGGCTATTCAACATTCCCTGTGGGAGGACCCTCCACTGAAATCTTTTAACCTGTTGAGAATTATTATAAGTAGGCATTGTGAAAGCAAATCTTTCTCTGTCTTTTTCTTGTAAGGGTATTGAAAAGAAACAGTCTTTTAAATCAATAACTATGAGAGGCCGTCCTTTTGGTAACAGAGTAGGCAAAGGAATTCCAGATTGTAGAGAGCCCACTGGCTGAATTACTTTGTTAATTACTCTAAGGTCTGTTACCATTCTCCATTTACCAGATTTCTTTTTAATAACAATTACAGGAGAATTCCAAGGGCTGGTTGATTCTTCAATATGCTGAGCATTTAACTGTTCTTCTACCAGCTTTTCTAAAGCCTGGAGTTTCTCTGTTGTTAAAGGCCATTGCGGAACCCAAACAGGCTTGTCTGTTAACCATTTTAAAGGTAGAGCTATTGGTGTCTTTTGGAAATCATCAGTTGTTGTGCCCTGTTCTTGTATAATATGGGTGGCTGGTGACCACTCAGAATAATGTCTTCTAATATTTCTCTCAGAAACATGTGCTAGTTTATGATTTGTTTATGAGATTTTAGGGATGTTAATCTGAGTATTCCATTGTTGCAACAAGTCTCGACCCCACAGGTTCATAGCTATGTTAGCCATATATGGTTTTAATTTTTCTCTCTGTCCTTCTGGACCTATACATTGGAGCCATCTTGCACTCTGTTTCACTTGAGATAATGTCCCAATTCCTAACAGTTAAAAGTTTACCTCCTGAAGAAGCCTAGTTGGATGCCAAAATTCTGGTGCAATTATGGTAATGTCCACACCTGTGTCTACCAGACCAGACAACAAAACACCATTTATTTTGTTAATTTTGGTCTTTGTTCATTAATAGAAGTTTGCCAAAAATTTTTCTTTATGTATTTTCCTGAATTTTCTATTCTCTCTGTTTCATCATCCTGACCAGCATGATTTATTCCAATAGACATTTGGTTTTGGCTGGGGAGATGTCTCAGAGGTTAAGGACATTTGGTTATTTAGTTGTTCTGAGTAGGGGTTTGCTCTACAACTGCAGGAAAGGTTTGAACTGGATTTACTGTGGGGGCCTGCCTGAGGCCCCTCTCAGAGTTTCCTGAAGCCTGAGGCAAAGGATTACCTTGCCTGTTCCTTGTTGATCTACATTCCTTGGTCCAGTGTTTTCTCTTACCACACCTTCTGCATACTCCAGAAGGAAGCATCATTCTGTTGCCAGTGTTCCTTGAAGAAACATTGTTTCTAGGAATGACCTGTTTATAGTCCCTTTTCAAATGTCCTTGCTTTCCACATCCAAAACATCTAACATTCTTCAAATGTTTTGAAATTGTTTCTCCTACCCACATATCATCATGGTCCTGAGCATCAACATTAACCGTGTCTCTCATCCAATCTTCCAAGGGTGTAGATTATTTTCTTGCATTCTCAAAAGCCAAAGACTTAATTATTATCTGACTAGCTTCTGAATTCAGGACCATTCTCTTTATTGCTGAAGTCTATCTTTATAAGAAATCTGTGAAAGATTCTTTTGGGCTGTGTATAACCTTTGTAAATGACTCAGTTTTTTTTTTTTTTCCTGGTTCGTCAACTCTGTCCCATGCATTCAAGGCTGTAGTTCGACATAGAATTAGGGTTTGGACATCATATAAACATTGTGTTTGTACTGAAGCATATTGGCCTTCTCCAATAAGCTGATCCTGGCAGACTTGTGTTCCTTTATCCCTCCATTGTTTTTCTATATTTTTAGCCTCCTCCTTGAACCACATTTTCCACTGGAGCTTTTGTCCGGGTTCCAGAACAGCCTGTGCCAGGTCCTGCCAGTCCTGAGGTAGAATCCTATTACAAGTTGACCAGGTGTTTAACATTTGCTTTACATATGGGCAATGCATGCCATAAGATGCTATTGCCTCCTTAAATCTTCGTAAGTCTAACATTTCAATTGGAATCCAAGTATTTTGTCCATTCTCTTTACCAGGTAGCTGCTGTATGGCTACTGGATAAATTAAGGGTGATTGTATGAAAACATGCTTTCTTTCTGTAACCTTATGATCCAATTTTGAAACAACTTCACTGTTAATTTCTTCTGTCTGAATTTGAATTTCTCTATAATTCATTTTTACAGGTTTAACAGGTTTTTCTAAAACTGTTATCCTGGCACTTAAATTGACTATCTTTTTAAATAGTAAAATGAGGATAAGAAAAGTAATAAACTGCATAATTCAATCAATATTAATCTTCTCATATAGTTGTTCCATTGTTAGACTGCCTAAAATTTCAAACAAAGCCCAATTTTCTTCCATTGTACATATAAAACCCATTTTTTTTTTACTGTGGAAAAAATTCTCTTTTAAATAGTTTCCTTTAAAATATTTGATATCTTAATTGACTTACCAAGTCTGCATAAAACAGTAGAAATCCAAGGGAATTTCAAAACAGCCACCTAGTGTCCAAGGTGTGAATCCAGAGAGAGAGAGAGAGAGAGAGAGAGAGAGAGAGAGAGAGAGAGAGAGAGAGAGAGAGAGGGAAGCTTAAATCCAGCCAGGTGTTCCCACTTGAGCCAAGTCAAGCCTGGGCTCTGGCTTCCTTAAGCTTCAACCACATGTGTTGGTTTTACAGGCAGGAGCCCTGTTCATCAGGGCAGGCCTGAGTTGTTTGTAGCACTGGCTTTAAGCAAGTAGCAACAGCTGCATATAATCGCTTGGGGTTACGGTCAGTCTGGCCTGAGACCAAGCTGACCTGGACCTGAGCTAGGGAGCCGGGCTGCCCAGGCCAGAAACTGGACCTGCCACCAAGCCAAGCCAAGCTAAGTGGATTCTTGTGACTTTGGGCGCCAAATGTAGATGTAACCAACTGTTTTATTAAATAAGAAACACAGAACCAATACAAAGAAGAAAGCCAAGAGATCAGAGCTAAGAGCCTTGCAGCTAGCCTCTTCATCCAAGAGACCTATTTCCTGTGTTTTTGTCTTTATATAGACTTTCTGTTCTGCCTTCTCATTGGTTGTAAACCCAACCACATGACTGCCTTGCCACTGCCTGTCTGTATAGACCTCCAGGTCTTCTATGGTTGGTACTGAGATTAAAGGCATGTGTCTCCAATGCTGGCTGTATCCTTGAACACACAGAGATCTACCTAGCTCTGCCCACCAAGTGCTGGGATTAAAGGTGTGCACCACCACTGCCCAGCTTTTCCTATGGCTCTAATAGCTCTGACCCTGGCAACTTTATTTATTAACATACAAATCACATTTTAGTACAAATAAAATATCACTATAATTCTCCTGTTGTCCCACTTAAAATCCATGTTTATTTAACAAGTATTTATTGAGTGTCAGGGATATGTCAGGATTTATGCAGAAAGAATTCAATGGTGGGCAGACAAATGAGCAAAAAATTCTCAGTTTAGTAGAAGTTACAGTCTGAATGAGACAGCATATGTAACAAGCAAAAACATAATGAAATGCCATGTGTCAAACTGTTTTGAAGAAAAAATAAAGTGAGCTAAGGTGAAAACAGTGGTGTTATTTTATTTCTGGAAAAGCAAATTCTGATAAGACTGTGAATAAAGTGAGCTAGCAACATACACATGTTTGGAAGAAGAGTGTCTTGGGCAGTGGCAACAGCCAGAACAAGATCCTGAGCAAGAATTACCCATAGCTAGAAAAACAAACTGCGTGTCATTATAACAGAGGTAAGAAGGGGTGAAAACCAGAAGGCAGAGTGGACAAAGCAGAATTTAAAGCAGTACACAGCACTCCTCCATGGCCTCTTCAGTTCCTGCCTCCAGATTCTTACCTTGAGTTCTTGTCCTGATTTCCCTTTGTGATGTATTATAAGCTGTAAGATAAAATACCACCCTCCCAAAAAAATAAAATGTGGATAGATATGGTATATATGTAAGGATATAAAGTCTGTTAATATATTATATGTGTGCTATGAGGGAAAAGAAGCAAAGAAAACAATTTTTAGATTAATAAGGTGAATCATTGCATAACTTCTTAAACATAAAGAAAAATGGTTGGGAAGGATTCAAACATGCTTGTTTGTTAATACTTATCTGGAGTTCTAGTAAACATACAAGGTGACCTGGTGACTGTAATTATACACTAGGGCAAAAACTTTGAGGATGAGGCTAATTTATAGGTCTAAATTTTACATTCAAAGCCTAATAGATGGCAGGCTATTCTACATGACTAGAGCTCTCTTAAACTTAGAAAAAAGAACTAGTCACTCAGATGGAAAATGGACTCCACAACAGCAAATAAAGGATTAATGTTAGAAGGAAACAGACACCCTAATATTTGTCTGCTGAATAATGGAAAAAGTAAGTTTTGGGGTAGATTGTCCACATTGGAGTTGATCAAAGAGACAAAGATATCTCTTTCCCTCCGTCCCTCCTTTCCTCCCTCCCTCCCTCCCCCTGCCCTCTCTCTCTCTGAAGTGGCAATTAATGAGACAATTCCCCATAGTTTATCTGATAGTCAAAAGAGGTTTATTTTGGGTTGACTTCAACCAGCAAAGGGATCGTTATAGGATCTAGGAGAGGTGAGGTGCAGTCCAGCATGCATTCTCTGGAGAACTCTGACTTGGTCTGCAATCCAGCATCCAGGGTCAGGAGATGTCCAAGAGAGCTAGCATGTACACATCTCAGGTATTAAGGGTCCAAAGAGACCATGCCTCAGGGGCAGGTCACAGCCAGGCACAGCAGTTACCTGCTGCCTCACTAGGGGCAGTGCTTCAAGGTCAAAGTTGGAATAGCTACCCACTACATCTCCCCCATTTTGTCTAAATAAGAAAGTTCTAACCTAATACGAAACTATATACAATAGAAATGATCATCAAATAGTGTCTAGGAAAAATAATGGCTATTTACCTAAATAAAATGGAACTACAACCAACAAGAACACCATCAAACAAGAGACACATACTCAAATCCACTAGTATCTAGAACATAGGTAAATGGCATGTTATCGAGATTATTCCAAAAGGTGTCCAATTCTGAAGAACCTGAATCTAATAGTTAATATGTTTTAGCTAAGATACAAGAAGATTATAACTATAACTGTTAGTCTTCAATCCCATCAAAGACCTGAGAAGAAATATAATATCTGAGAAAGGGGAAAAGGAGGCAAGCAACTTTCAGAAGTCTTGCAAGAATAGACAGAGATAGCTGGCAGTCTGGACAGTCACCTAAGATTTCTCAGCATTGTTGGTGCATTCAAATTGGCTGTAGGTCTAGAGTATCTGACAGACCATTATCAGAAGCAGGTGTTTTTAAAGACTATCTTATCCTGTTTTGGCAGAGTTCAGTAGTCATTTTTCCTTGTGTCCCACTCATTCATAAGGGACAGTGTTCATACTGTCAGCAGTAAAGGCAAGAGCCAGTTTTTTGCCCAGTAGGCCATTTTGTGCCAAGAAGAAGACAAACTTCCAAATGGTATGTTTCAGAATTCCAACATTCTCTCAGGATCAAATGGGTACTGTCAGGAGAAATCATGTCTCATGTCAACAGAATTCTAAGTTATCAAAGCATTTAAATGCCATATTTTCCAGGTCTATGAAGTGTTTTGAAGATTACCTATCCATCTGACATATATTTCTGTAAGTCTGGACAACCTAACTAATGTGACTATAGAGATGACAAGCATAGGTGACTATAAATCTGTAAGTCTTATCTACCTAAATAACCTAAGGACCAAGGCTTCATGTAAACAAGGTAAACAGTCTGTGAGCAAATACAGTACAGTAAAAGTTCAATTACCTCAAAAATTGTAACAATACACAAAATTGTTAAAGCAGTGGTAGGAATGTGTAGTGAAATATGCAATATGACAATGATCCTAAATATGTATCCATATACCAAAAATCCTAAACAGAGGTAGAACATACATACAATATGACAGATATAGTTTTACATTTGTATCAATATATAAGAATCCATAACAGTGAAATTTATCAAAGACTGATAACTAAATCAGTTTATTAGTATATACAATAATCTACTTTAATACCCTATACCTATCCATTCTCCTTTTTTTCTTAAGGAGAATACTAAGTCCAATATTTTCTTCTACCCTCAACCCTATAACCATTATCCATAACCCTGAGAAACATAAACCCTTTTGGGGGGAAGGGGTTGTCATATTCTTAGAATCCCTTTCTGCTGTTCAGGAGGCAATAGTATCTCTGCAGGGTCCTGTAAGAAAGCTCAGATGGGTCTCACTTGGACTAACTGTAGATTATGAAGCCAGTCTCAGAGTAATGGGTAAGGTTGTCTGAGATTCTGGCTAGAAGTGTAGTATGATGGACTATCTTATTGTGCAGTTATCTTGGAGAGTTTTCAGTCCAAGTTTGATCATTGAGTAATGTTTGTGAATACCATGCCATCATTTTGGATTGGGTAGAGTTGTTGTTGTGAGGCTCCATCTTCCTTCTGGAGACTTCAGAGATTGCTATTGGAAACTTCTTATTTTTTTTACTGTGATAAACTTGAACATTATTAATATCAAAATGGAAAGTTTGGATTTAAAGATGACATGACATGTAAGAAATGATTCTGAAAAATCAAGAATAAGAATGGAGAGAAATAGAATCTTGAAGACAATGGTCCCCTTTTATTGGTTTTCTTCTGTCTTACACCAGGTGGCTCTTCTGATATGAGGCAGAAACTCTTAACTTTTTCTTTTAGAAATATGCTTAAATTTAGAGAAGGAGGGAGCCAAATTACAACTCCAAAGCCAGCTTGATTTATAATTGAATCAGAACCACAACTTTTCTACAGTTAAAGAGATATAAATGTTAGGCAGTAAGATATTACCCTGTGTATATTGGTACCAATAGATTCTTTCCTTCTGCTGTAGATGTCTGGATATCCAAGGCCTTATGATTTCTGGAAGATGGATATTCTATTAGCTTGTAAAGATACAAAGCTGGTCAGTGGGTAGAGCATGAGATTCTTAATCTCAGGGTAGTGGTTTCATATCCCACATTGGGTGCCAGATAAAGTGGCAATTAATGAGTAGGCAATTCCACGTACTTTATCTGATAGTCAAAAGAGGTTTATTTTGGGGTGACTTACAACCAGCAAAGGAATCAGTTACAGGATCCAGGAGAGGTGAGGTGCAGTCTAACATGGCTCTCTGGAGAACTCTAACTTTGTCTACAATCCAGCATCCATGATCATGAGGTAGCCAAGAGAGCTAGCACATATGCATCTCAGGTGTTAAGGGTCCAAAGAGGCCATGTCTCAGGGGCAGATTGTAGGCAGGCTTATCAGTTACTTGCTGCCTTACTAGGGGCAGCGCTTCAAGGTCAAAGCTGGAATATCTACCCACTACATCCCTCCCTCCCACTACATATCTTCCTTCTCCCCTTGCCCTTCCCTGCTTCTTCTCTTTCTGCCTTTTCCTTTTTCCTCCTTTTCTTTGTCTGTATCTATGCGTCCCTCTGTCTTTCTATGTATTTTTTTCATCTTTCTGTTATATGAGGCATTATACAAATCATCAGGGTGAGACCTTAGGGCAACTGTCTATCATAAAGGACGGATTTCTTCATAATACCTCATGCTATAATGTGTGTGTGTGTGTGTATGTGTGTGTGTGTGTGTGTGTGTGTGTGTGTGTGTAGTAACTGACATAGTTCATGAAATATTTTTGTCAATTTTTAGTAAGATTTGACATATAAAACTTAAAAACAATAAAGTATAAGTGCAAACTGGTCCAATAATATATATATATATATACACATATGTATATATATACATATATATGTATATATATACAAATGGATCATTTTAAACATTTATCATTAAATTAGAGCTAGAGACACTAGTTTATGTGTACTGGTATTTCTTTCTCATCTAAATCCAATACTGGTAGTGATTTTTTATCTCATGTTTATCATAAGTAATGAATATTCTTAATTATTGAACTGTGATGTTCATGTATATTTCAAATTTTTTTTCAGTGACTGTAGGATACTTATAATTTGAGAAATAATGCCTTTAGGAGTAGTCTAATTCTCACACCCAAACATCCCAACATTCTTATTTACTCAAAATCTTGGCATACATTATTTATCCCTTAGAAAAAATTTAAGTATACAGTAGTTAAAAAAAATAATTAACCTTCTCCCATAATTGAAAACTGACAATTGTTGGTTGTTTTTGCTCTTTTGGGAGAATCCACAACCAAGCCCCCAAATGTATCACACACAGAGGCTTATTCTTAAGTATATATGCCCATCCTTGTCTTGGCTTGTTGCTGGCCAGCTTTAAACTTAAATTATCCCATCTACATTTGCCTCAGGGCTCTCATCTTTCTCTATGCTTGCATACCTTTCTTTGTTTCTTACTCTGTGTATTGTGTAGCTGAATGGCTGGCCCCTAGTATCCTCCTCTTGTTAGTCTCTTGTTATTTCTTTTTTCCCCCCAGATTTTTTTTCTTCTATTTATTCTCTCTGCCTGTCATCCCCATCTATCCTATCTCCTGCCTTGCTACGGGCTGTTCAGCTCTTTATTTAGACCAGTCAGGTGTGTTAGACAGGCAAAGTAACACCAGCTTCACAGAGTTAAACAAAGAATGCAACATAAAGAATGCAACACTCGCCGGGCGGTGGTGGCGCACGCCTTTAATCCCAGCACTCGGGAGGCAGAGGCAGGCGGATCTCTGTGAGTTTGAGGCCAGCCTGGGCTACCAAGTGAATCGCAGGAAAGGCGCAAAGCTACACAGAGAAACCCTGTCTCGAAAAAGAAAAAAAAAAAAAGAATGCAACACTTGGGGGCTGGGAAGATGGCTCAGTGGGTAAAGGGATTGCCCCACAAGCATGAGGTCCTGAGTTCAAATCTCGAGCACCCATGGTAAAAAAAAAAAACAAAAAGAATGCAGCACATCTTTCATCATTAAAGAAATGTTCCACAGTAAAAACAAATGTAACGCACCTTAAAATAATATCCCACAACAGACAATGAATTTTCTACTTAGTGCTTCAGTATATTTAAGGGGACAATAAATATCAGATGACACTTGGGTCATACATGTAATAGTGATAAATTTTATATATGATCCACCCAAACATGCTCTTATTAACAAAAATAAATATATATGTAACAATTAAAGGTTGTCAAGTCCCTTTTTAAAATAGTAGATGCATGGCAATGGCTCCTGTGAGTGTGGTGGTAATTTAATTATACTGAAATGTGATTTTGATTGTATGTTAATAAATAAAGTTGCCCGGGGGTCAGAGCTATTAGAGCCATTGCAAGAGTGTGGCGGTGGTGGCACAGGCCTTTAATCCTAGCATTCCAGAGATAGAAATCCCTCTGGATCTCTGTGAGTTCGGGGCCACATTGGAAATAGCCAAGCATGGTGGTGTGTGTCTTTAATCCTAGAAAGCCAGCCTTTAATCCCAGGGAGTGGTGGTAGAAAGCAAAAAGATATATAAGGCATGAGGACCAGAACTAGAAGCATTTGGCTGGTTAAGCTTTCAGGCTTTGGAGCAACACAGTTCAGCTGAGAGCTATTGGGATGAGGACACAGAAGCTTCCAGTCTGAGGAAACAGGACCAGCTGAGGAACTGGTGAGGTGAGATAGCTGTGGCTTGTTCTGTCTCTTTAAATAGACGAACAGACGGGAAATAGAGGCTCTCATTCGGGAGGCTGGGACACCGCAGGCGGAAGGGTGAGATTTTGGCTCTGAGCTCTGACCTCTCGGCTTTCTCTTTCGCATTGTTTCTGTGTTTCTTATTTGGTGGGACGGTTGGTTACATCTATATGTGAGATTCCGTTTTCTTCTTTAAAACAATTATGTCCAAAGCAACAAGGAAAATGAGATTAACAACCCAAATATTTTCACTATACATGAGTGAGAAAAGCCAGTCAAATCTCATAGATGAGGAAGAGACTGTACAGTTCAAGCACAGCTGGTAACTGATGCCTGAGTATGGAGGAAGACCTGTTTCTCTCCCATGATGCAGTGCCTGAGAAACTCCATGTGCCTGTCATTCACTCATGCTCATATGGGAAGCACTATGTGGATAAGTCCATGAATTGGGGAGGATGCTTGGAATAGGAGGCATGTGAGAAATAGGAGAGTGGAGAATGGGAGATGGATTTGTTCAGAATATATTATATGCATACTTGAAAGGTTAAAACATTAAAACTTCTCCATTACGTATTTGAATTCACAATCTTTCCTTCTCTCAGTGGTAGTCCCCAAAATGCTATTTACATTTGTTCAAACATTTCTGGCAATAAGCTATGTATAGAAACAATATTTATTTTTTAGTTTATCTAAAATAATCGATTATTTATTTCTAAAAATAAAGTATATTTTCAGCTATTTCTATTAAGCCTGAAAGGAAAAGTTGTCAATAACTTTAGAAGCATCATAATCCTAAAGAGTACTTAGTTTTCTATAGAATTTCTCTCTGATAAGAAAAATAGCAAGCATGCTTAACACACAGAGAGGTGATCTACTAAGGTATGCATTTAATTTAGTAATATATTTGTATAAAAAGAAATTTCCTGATTCATTGACTGGCTTACATTTTCAAAGAAAATGCTTCTGAAGTACAGAATATTTCACCTTCATTTGGTCCCTTTTGAAACTTCCAGCCCTTATATATGTGTTTATAAAGAAAAATTGTATCATGACACAAAATAAAGAACCAAAAAAGGAAGGAAGGAAGGAAGGAAGGAAGGAAAGAAAGAGGGAGGGAGGGAGGAAGGGAGGGAAGGAAGGGAGGAAGGAAGGAGGGAGGGAGGGAAGGAAGGAAGGAAAGAAAGAGGGAGGGAGGGAGGGAGGGAAGGAAGGAAGGGAGGAAGGAAGGAGGGAGGGAGGGAAGGAAGGAAGGAAGGGAGAGAAGTAGGAATGGAGGGAAGGAGGGAGGGAGGGAAGGCCAGTGTAAGTTAGGGCTCCGTTTCTTCCATTTTCCTTTCAAAAAATTCAGGTAAAACCAGCATAACCCCTTCTATCATTCTAAATATTTCTCCTTAAGACCACAGACTAGTGTAGTCTTCACCCCTTAACTGGGAAACTTCATTTTGCAACAGACAGAGACCGTTACAGAAAACCACAACCAATAAAAATGAAGAGTTGTGGAGCCCATTCCTACTGAATACATCTACAAAATCTAAACCTAAGACTCAAGGAACATTGTGGAAGGTGAGTTGGAAAGATAGTAAGAGCCAGAGGATCAGGGAATTTGCTGTGAGATTGTGTCTCCTGGTAATGTCAGAAGATACATACATAAAGTCTCACAAATATGATTGCCTAAATTCAACTGAAAAACGACAACAATAGACTCCTAAAGTGGAAAGGGGACAGCCCAGGAGGTTTCAATCCTAAAGGAAGAATTACAAGCAACCAAAGAATGCTAGAAGTGAGAGAAATAGTCCTCCCCCAGGGAGGAAGACACCAATTGGATAACCAATGCCAAATGGTCAGCCAGGAAACATAAATGCAAGTAAAATTATGCAAGCTGAATAGATTAAGAAATATATATGTATACATACATGCATGCAATAACAAGTAATGAAAAGTGAATCCATGACTTTGAAAGAGGAAAGAGGGTTGTATGGGAGATTTTGAAGGGAGGGGTGAAAGAGAAGGGAGAGAGGATTTAATTATAATATAATTTCAAAAATAAAAGTGCCAATTAAAGGAAAAAAGATTCAGGCAACTCTTAACCATTGCAATTCATATGTATAAGGAAAAAAAAGAATGGAGGTAAAGAGGAGAAGAGAAGAAAATAATTTATAAGAAGTAAAACATATTATTCATATGTCAAGAAAATAAAATTGTAAAATTTGCAGGTTTGTAAATAGAACTAGGAAAAAATCATCCTGAATGTGATTTCCCAGACTCAGAAAGACAAATATTATATGTTTTATTTTATAGGTGAATATTAGCTTTTAAACTTTACATCTGTGTGTTTCATTCAGAAACTATGGAGGCTTGGTAGCTATTAAGGAAATATTGGAGAAGAAGGAATTCTTCCAAGTAATGTGAAATAGGTTACAGTATTGTAAAGGGGAAGGAGAAGTTAGAATAAGAGGATTAAATGGTGGGGGTGGGGCATGAGAGGGCAAGGTAGAGGTAAGAGAGCAAGCCAACACTAACCTTTTAAAAGCCATATGGAAACCTGCTACCATAGAGGCTGCCTAAATATATACAACTGAAAAGTGTGCAGAAAAAGAAAGACTTTGGAGCACTCATTCCTAATTGGGATGACTTTATGACAGTCCTTCCCCTTACTGCCCTGGGATCCATTCAGAAGACAAGGCAGAAAGATTGTAAAAGTCAGTTGTGGTAGAAGACTTCAAGACAGCAGTGTATTCCAAGCACAACAGAGCTTATGCACATACAAATTCCCAGAGACTGTTACAGCATGGCATAAGACCTGAACAGGTCCAACATAGACAAAAATGTCAACATGGAGGAGAAGTGAGCATAGAGTCGCACTTCTAATGATGAAGCTATTTGCAATTGCCAGCTGCTGTGATAGGGAAAGCTAGTCTTTTTCAGTGGAGTGACAATGTGTATAACATCCTTACACCAGGGCAGACCTCATGCTTAGGAGTAGTTGACCAACACAAAGCAAAAAGTGTGTGTGTGTGTGTGTGTGTGTGTGTGTGTGTGTGTGTGTGTGTGTACCTGCGAATGTGCAAGCTTCTAGTTTGATTGTTTTGCTTTCAATTTTTAAGAGAGAAAAATAATGTGAAGTTGGGTAAGAAGGTAGGGTGAATGTTAGGGAGGAATGCAGAAAGCGAAAGAAGTTACCAGAGTACATTGTATGAAAAATGTAAAAAATGAATTGTATGAAATTTGCAAATAATAAAAAAAATCTACTTAAAAATATTAGTTTTAAGAATATGCATATACATTTATATTTGTCTTAGTATTTATAACATACTTAAACATGAGAAATGATTGTTGTATATCTAAAATTAAACATGTATTCAATTTAATATGTATTTGAGTGGTTTGCCTTATATGAAAGGCTCTATATAACTGTAGGCAGCTACAACTTCGAAAGGGATAACTAATTAGAGAAATGACCATGTTAGGTTCTCTGATCATCATCAATCTCCACACATGAACTTGTTTTTCCGAATTAAACAATATTCTTTAAAAATGAACATATTTCACAGAGGAAACTGAGAGTGTGAGAAGAAGAAAAAGGGAATGACAGGAGAGAAGAATTTAATACAGTATCAGAAAGGAATTTCTAGTAGCAAATTCTGGGGCTAAGATTTCAAATCCTTCTATTTACAATTAAAGCTGAAAGCTTGGCACACCATAATTTACTTTTCCTCATACTGAGAAAATAAATTTATGACACACAATTTTGTATTCACACCTTGATTTAAAATATAAGGTGTACTGATAAAACCTCAAAACTTTGAGGGTACACAAGAAACTATGATACTGACTCTCTGACCTAATTTTACCAGCTTCACATCTATTATCCTGTTTCTAATAATAAGGTTATTGGATTGTGGACATAGCTGAGAGACTGGTAGAGCGTTGCTTAGAATGTGTGATGATAATCATCATCACCAAGTTATTGATGCAGACTATCTCTAAGTTCTCACATGCTTCTAAAGTCCTGAAACTTTATGAAGTACTCATGAATACCACCACACTAAAGGAATTAGTACAAAATTTAAAACGGAAATGTGATAAAACTACCTTAGTCCAGTTCATTATGACCTTTTTTTTTTTTAATTTGGGTCTCAAAGTTCATATGAAGAATAGATCAAATCCATTAGATTGATTTCTCTCATACTGATAAGTGCACCTGTTCATCTGGCCAAATTAGAAGGTCACGAAGAAAATAGATACAAATTAAGCTCTGCATGTCATTAATAAACATTACAAACTGGTATGGGCTCCTAATCTGCTCGCCATCACTGGTTAGACAAATAGGAAATTTTACAAGTGATATTTATTTTGCAAATGCTACATTTATAACATCATAAATGCAGTGGCTCCAACAACCGAATGGCTTTCTGACAAATTAGGTAATTGTAATCTTTGAGAAATTATATTAATTAGCTGCCACCCATTTCCTAAGGAGAGAGTTTTGTACTTTGTACATTTCTCAACAGATATTTATTTGCAAGGAGAACCATGACTAAGCAGGTTAAGCTGCTTGGGATCACTTAACTGTTCAATAAAACAGGCTACACAGTGATAGATTTAATGTCTTGTGCTGCAAGTGGACAGAATTCTGAAACTACAAACGAAACAGAGTTTAAAAGGACACAGTGCTGGCTGGGCTCATTTACATTTTTTGGTGGAGAATATAATTTCAAACTTCTTTTAAAATGATATCAAAACTGGGTTGCTAGTAGATAAGGATGAAGCCACACAAGTGTTTTGGAGAACAAAGATATGAAAAGTGTTCAAATGTTTGCGCAACCCATTTTCTACCCCTTCAGCCTCCTCTCTGTAGCACTTAAAGACAAGCTTAAAGGATTTAACAATATTCTGCAAGAGTGTGCTCAGCACCCATACAATACCAATTCAGTCACCACATACGCATTTCCTTGAAATTATACAGCTTGGAATTTCAGGAAGAAATAGTTCTTTTACAGTGTAATCATGTGATTGTAGAGCTGTGTCTCCTTTTCGGGAAGTGCTTCAAGACACAAAACGATTAAGTGACAGGAAGATTGCCTGGAGAGTTCAGAGATATTAAAGGGTTTGACTCCTTGCAAGGTTCAACTTCCTGGCTAATAAAAGCGATGCAGTGCTGTTGTTGAGTATCTTGTGTGCTTTGTCACAGGCACCAGACAGATGGCCTCACAAAGGTGACTGAGTTTAGATGTCTTTTGTCATGAAATAATATGATGAATAACTTAAAAATTTAAGAAACATTGGAAAATTAATCAATGGAATCGGTTTGGAACCCAAAATAGCGCGTGGAGAACACTTAAACACAGACTCTTATGACTATACTCTAAATTACAGCTCCAATATATTTGAGAACTTTAGTGTAGAAATCTGATACCTCTAATATTTTCTCAATTGACTTTACTCAGTTGTTTCTTGCTTAAGAAGGGCCCATTTATGACTACAGTACAAAATAACAAAAATGTTTAATTTTAGAATTATTTGCTGCTTAAAGTTGTGAAGACAAATTGATATTTAGAGAGAACAACTATGTCTGAGAACCATTGGTGTATCATATTTTGACATTGATGTGCCAAGAGTCTACAAATTTTTTTTTCTTCACTTGACTGTCTTCCTGGGAAAGCTTCAGAATCATTATAGCCTCTTCCTAAAGTGTCTACTCTCTAAGACAAGCTTTTATCTAGGTTTTGTTAACGAGAATCATCTGCAAAGAGCATTTCAGTAACTCTTTACTTCCTATTTCACTCAAAGAATAAAAAAATTCATTGCATTTTCATCAACAATAAGTGTAGAGAATATGTTTTATGTCTCTTTGTGAAACTGGCCTCAGAATATATTTTTCTTCACTAAAATGCTTTCTTCATAATGCTGGCCTCAGGAGATATAACGCATTTAGCTCATTCACACCTCATTGGAAAACTAAGCAATGTACAAGGTGACAATTACATCATGTAAAGTTGTAACTTATCTTGAAACATATTGGTAATTAAATTGATTCATACAATGAAAATTTTAAAAAGAATCTATGACAATAATAGAAGTTTTGGTACAATTTTATTGTATATTTTCAAGGAATTATGTTGAAAGGATAATATCTCTTTCTAGTCAGTATTCACTAATGTCCTTTTTAACATTCATACATATTTTTCTTCATTAGGATTTATGCTTGGTTGGTTAAGTTTTTAAAGGTGTGCCAGGCGGTGGTTGTGCACACTTTTAATCCCAGCACTCGTGAGGCAGAGGCAGTAGGATCATTGTGAGTTCGAGGCCAGTCTGTTCTACAGAGCGAGATCCAGAAATGGCTCAAAGCTACACAGAAAAACCCTGTCTCGAAAAACCATAAAGGAGTAGTGTTACCTACTATTGTAAATTGTTTACTTCCTCATATTATCTAAATGGTTCTTACTAATCTATACAAGTGTGATTTAGGGATTTGTTTTTATGTTGACCATGCTAGGAAACCAAATTCTACTATTAGTATAATTGGCATATAATTAGATAAATAAATTATAAAATTCACTGGAATAAATATGTGTTCACAAATTCCAAGACAATAGTTGAAGATGTATTTATAAGCTCAGGAACATATATGTATGGAAGAGTAATGTAAGACAAAGAAGCCATGAATTTGAGAGGAAACACGTGTTGGGGTTGGGAGGTGTTGGGAAAGGGAACTGTGTAATTTTATTTTAATTTCAAAAATGAATCTAATTATCATTTAATGAAACATTTTTATTTCATTACATTAATAACCTTGTAATCTTTAGACTCAGTCTTCTTGAAATAAAAAAGAGACTTTTTTTTGGTCTCAAAGAACAAAATGTAGAACATAAATTCTAGGAAAATACATAGCCATGTTTTGCATTTCAGATATTTAAATGACATTATCATTTAATCAGTAAGCAATTGTGTAATGCAATAAATGATATATTCAAGTTAAAATAAAGTATAAATTCAGAACATATGCACTATTGAACACTATTCAACTGAAAAACTAAGTAAATCATGAAATTTTTAAGTAAAATAGATGAAAGTAGAAAATACTACATTTAATTATACAAGGCAGACCCGGGAAGACAGGTACCACAGTTCTCTTTTATATGTGGTTCTTACCTCCAGATATTTAGATGTGGGTATATGTCCTGGAATTACCACAGAAACCACAAAAGCAAAAATGGTAACATTTTAGGGGTGAGGTGTGATATGAAGGAGAGTTAAAAAAAATGGGGAGAAGCTTGAATGGAAAGTGGGAGGAGGGGCAGTACAGAAGAAGAAGGGAGAAGGAAGAATAGCATGAAAGATGCTTGACAAAAACATAAATCACACTATATTTAATTTACTGTAAATTTTATAAATACATATAAATTTGTGCATATACATGTATTGTTTTAATGATCTTAAGCAATTTTATTAAATGCTAACTAATGGCTGGTAAATGCTCTGCCCTAGAGCCATAGACTGTGTAATAAAAATCCCAGAATCAGGCATAAGAAAACCCACTTGAGTTGTTGGTCACAGATTCAGAGAAACTCCCCAGACAATAAAGGCTACTAATGGTAGCTTTGGTTGCCTCCTATATGGCAAAGGTAAGTCCCTATTGCTGACGACAACATGCACTTCAGACACAGGATTCAAAGAACTGGAAATGATTGTGACCTGAAAACCTTGTCCCTGAGGAATAACTTTTCTCAGTACCAGACGCATCTATGTAACCTTATAAGGGAAGGCAGCAACCAATAAACCTAGCCAACATTGAACTCTATGATTGACAAAAGTGACCAAAGTACAATTAAGCATAGGGTAACTAACCTCAATGGATACACTTACAGTACAGATATTGAACCTAAGGCTCTGGGAGCACCATGTAAGAGGGGCAGTAAAGATAGTAAGAGTCAGGAAACAAACAAACCTGCCCTGAGGCTGTGTCTCCCAGAAATGACAGGGAAGCTTCCTTTGTGATATTTCACCAAGATGACTGCCTACGTTTGATATAAGCAAAGATGATAACAATAGATATGCTAACATGGAAAAGGGAAATTTCAGCAAGCCTGGTCCCTAGACAAAGAACCACAGGCAACTAAGTCATGTTGAGAGAGAAAAATAGTATTCTCCCAGAGAGAAGACCCTTACTCTGTTATCTAGTATCAAGTAGCCAGGGGTCAGCCCTGAAATTGTATTTATACAAGCAATACTAAAAGAATTCAGTAGGTTGTAAAACACATAGACACACACACAGAGACACACACACAGAGACACACACACACACACACACACACACACACAAAGAACAACAAAAGAGAATGGAAATTTTAGATGGAGCAAGGGATGGTGGAGTATGGAAGGTATGGGAGAAGTGGGAAGAAATAAAGGGAATTGGAAAAATAACGTAATTATATTTGAATTAAATTTAAACATGTATCTTTCTTTGTCCAAAATCATTAAAATGGTACCATGAACGGTAATAATTTTCATAAAAATGAAAGTGATGTTGTGGTAAAATTATTATTACCAAGCTAATATCTAATATTTTCTTTATGTTAATTTCCAATAATTGTATAGCTGTTTCAAGTACTGTTTTAACTTCTTTTATTTATTTTTAATTGACTTTTAAGATAGTATGAGATAAGGTTTCAATCCCGATTTAATGCATGTAGTTCTAGTTTTCTCATCATCAATAATGGAGAAGACTACTTTACTCTTTGTAAATGCTTGGCATCATTGTTGAATTGATTGAGCATAGATAACTAGGTTCATTTAGATGTTTCCTAATCTACTGCATGCACCAATGTTCATGTTTTTATACTAATAGCATAATTTTTCAAGTATTGTGCTTTGTAATGTTTGAAATCATTGTTGTTGATATTGCAATATTTATAGTCTTTATTTCACTATATCTTTTCTATTATTTTAATTATTTCTTTGAAGATTTGTGCTTTATTATAGCTGCCTTTCCCTTGCCTTAGCATAGTTGCTGAGGTTGAGTGTAGAAAATAGCCATTTGGAGATTGTTTCCCCTGTATCTCTAAAAGCAGCCAGTTCACTGCAGGTGACTATCCTGTTGGATGTAGTGTTGAACTGGGCAGTTGAATACAGCAGGACCATTGGGTTCCTTTGTAGTCAATGTGAATTAGGGTCCTTTCTTGACTTCAGTCTCAATTATGTAGCATATTTCTCCACATTCTCTATGATATTAGAGAAGAATTTCCCTCCTGAGAAGTGTTCTAGAATGTTCAGGAAACTACCTCTGTTTTTCTTTTTAGCCAGCAAACTACCTGTAGGTCCAGGGAAATCTCTTCTTTGTGTGAATCAAATATTTCAAACTGGGAAAGGATGTGATAGAGTATGGTTGAAGCAACACCACTTGTAATTCATTTTTACTTGTTTTCAAGGACTATATGGATGTACCAGGAATGATTTCATGTTTACATATTTTACAAAGGTGTACTGATTTTTGAGTAGTTAATAGCTGAACTTGTTAAAGGAAGATGAAAGGGAGACTCTGTAACTCCCATTGTTATAATCAAATCTTGGGATAAAAATTATAATGATGAGTGTTACAAATCCATTCACAAAAATTTATGAAAATAATTTAAAAAGAACCGTCAACTGGCTTTAGAACAAACATAATTGAACCAACAAAGGAGAGAAAAGACATTTCAGTTCACTCTAGATTGTACCACCATATTTAGTCTTGTTTTCATTGTGTAGTAATAAAATTCAACAGAAAATCTTAAGCTGCTCCTTTTACAATGTCTTTTGCATATTACTGTTATATATTAATGATCAATGAGTGAAATTCAAGCATATGTAATAAGGATAGTTTCTAGGTCTCTTTGTTGTAAATGCTGAGGAGAAAATATTGAAAGAACAGAAGAAAAACAAAGACTGTTGATATTAATGTACATTCAAAATATTTATTGAGTACTTCTGTATTGATGGTCTTATACACACTATGAAGAAATATGAATGTGATTGTGATACCCATACTCATGAATATTTCATTCTAATTTACCAAGTAAAATCAATAATAAAGAAAAAGAACAATGCTTCTAAGTTAGTTAAAGTAATGGGAAAGAAACTACTAGCTTGACATAAGCACAGTTTTTGTGGCAAAACCAAGAAAGTTGATTTTCAAGTTTTGACCTGTGATCTATGATTTGAATTCCAAGAAGTTTGTATACTAAGAATGTATTAAGAAGTTTTCATAACTTGGAGTTATAAAATATATAACTTTGTGGAATTTCTACTTATATTTTTATATAAAAGTAAAACAATTTCTTGAGTATATGTTGACTAAAAGTATAAAAAGATTAAAAATAAACAAGTGAAAATGGTATTTGAGACATAAAAGCTAAGTGATATCTCATTTCTTGCTAGATAAGTTAAAAAAGTCACAATGATGAACAAACTCCTAATGGCTTATCATTATATCCACCGATTAGTACATTTGTCAACACTTATTAGAGAAGATACATTTAGTGGCAGATGGGAATTAACAAGGACCCAGAATCAGTCAATGTACAAAGAATAAGAGCCTCTAGAATGCTCAGTTCTAAACAGCATATGTATATCACACCCCTTCTCCCTAGACTCAGGGTTCATTGCACAAGAGGGTACAGAAAGATTTTAAGATACAAAGGTAGTGGCTGGACCTTTAAAAACTGACTCTCCCCAATTTTTAACTATTCATCTAGGGGTGAGACTCCATTCTGAATTCCTAGCTCCCTGATGAGATTTTTCTCTGGCTTGAGCTTGCACAGGACTTGTGTATGCTATCACAACCACTGTGGGTCCATATCAGTAAATACCCTCCATAAAATGAATTTGGCAATTTTCCTGTTTGTATTTTATGGAGTAACTTGAGGAATTTAGTGGTAACTCTTCTTTAAAGTCTGGTAGAACTCTGAAAAAAAATCAGTCTGTTTCTGTTTTATTGTTTGTTTGTTTGCTTGCTTGCTTGCTTGCTTTGTTTGGTTTGGGAAAATTTGATGACAAATTCTATTTTCTTAGGGGCTATAGGTCTATTTTAAGTTGTTTATTTGATCATGATTTAACTTTGGTATCTAGTATGTATTGAGAAATTTGTCCATTTATTTTAGATTTTCCAATTTTGTGGGGTACAGCTGTTTAAAGTATGAGCTGATGTATCTTTGGATTTCCTATCTGTACTTATGACCCCCTTTTTGTTTCTGACTATGTTCATTTGGCTATTCTCAACACTGGATTTGATAAGGGTTTATCTATCATGTTGATTGCCAGAGGCCACAGAATATACAGCAGAAGACAACTAATATTCAACAGGTCAAACCACCAGATGAAAAACTCTTTGATGGGGATCCCCACTAGGCAAAGACATGGGGTTACTAGCTGTGGATACTGTCTGTAATATTTCTCATGTGCTACTACATTTATTCCCTAAAAACAGCTATGGGTATTTTCCCTACTGTCTGTGTGTTTATCTCATGTGTATATTCCATCTACTGGGCACACATATATCTGTGGATGGTCAGGAAGATGATTTCTTCTTAAGATGTATAATTTTGATTAATGGAAATAATACTAGGATATTTTTCTTAGCTCAGACTGACATAGAAAAATAACAATATTCTCAATTACAAAGACAGATTTTTACATCATTAACTGATTTAAGACCTCAAGACAAATTCAAAGCAGGCTATTTGTGCCTGCATATGGATTACAGAAGAACAAATTCCCAGGTGTCTGTTGAACCAAGGTCAGAGATGAAGCAACTTTAGTGCCAGGTCTTCACTGGCAAAAGTCTGGCTGATAATGTCAAAGACATAACTCCATGCACAGATTCTCTCAGCAACTGACTCTCTGCATGTAACCCTAGTATCAGTTTTATGATATGAGATTCAAGATTTAGCCAACTAACTGTTTATTGTTTAGGTCCTGAATTTCTATATCACTCTCTGTTAGGAAATGCTGAGCACTCAGCTAAATGCCTCCTACTCTTGCTTTACAGTCTTGCTGACAGCCAAGTATTGCCATGGTTATTCACTCACAGGCTGGTCAGTGTGACATCCCAAGTTCAGGAGAAACCATTGGATTTCTAATGTGCTATCAGAATGGCTAAGCTTCTTATTGTTTACTCAAGAAATGTGCAATCCTCAAAATGTAACTCATATATTTGTCCAGAGTTTTTTTCTGGGAGAGAGCTGTGTAGAAGAGAGAGGTATAGAAGAGAGATTTGTAGCTGTATAGAAGAGAGATGTATTTATGGAGAGATGTGTTGCTGTGTTTAGAGAGATAGCTGTGTGGAGAGGTGTAGCTATGAGTAGACAGAGAGATTTTTCAGAGAGAGATTTTTGCAAGATAAAGTAAAAGAGAAAGTTAACATCAAAAAGCATGTATTTCTTCCCTATTACCCCTTATATAGAAAAGTTATTTTTTGCTAACATTGTGGGTTTTTTTTTTTTTTTTTTTTTTTTGCATACCCTGGGTAATGTCTTGGAGCAGGCTCCCTCTAAGACTGAGTTAGTTGATTTCCTCAAAGAAATAACTCTTTGTTTAATTAATTCTTTGTTTTTTCTCTTTGTTTCTGTTTTATCGATTTCAGCCATCAATTTGATTATTTCCTGCCATCTCCACTTCTTGGCTATGTTTGTGTCTTTTATTCCAGAGTTTTCAGATGTGATGTTAAGCTGCTGGCATGAGATATCTGCAATTTCTTTATGAAGGCACTAAGTGCTATGAACTTTCCTTTTAGTATCACTTACATTATGTCCTATAAATCTGGGTATATTGTACATTCACTGTCATTGAACTCAAGGAAGTCTTTAATTTCTTTGTTACTTTTTTCTGTCTTGTCTCAGTACTCATTCATTAGAGTTGTTCAGTTTCCATATCATAGGTTTACTGTTGCTTCTGTTCTACTTGAAATCTTGCTTTAATCTGTGGTGATCTGAAGGGATGCAGGGAGTAGTTTCAGATTTCCTGTATCTGTTGAGACTTGCTTTGTGACTGTGTTGCGGTCAATTTTGAAGAAAGTTCTGTGGGATGCTGAAAAGAAAGTGTATTCTTTTGTGTTTGGATGAAATGTTCTGTAAGTATATGTTAGGTACACTTGGCTTAGAACATCTCTTAGCTTCAGTATTTCCTTGCATAGTTTTTGTATGGATGACCTGTCCTTTGATGAGTGTGGGGTGTTGAAGTTTTCCACTATTAATATGCGAGATGTTATGTGTGGTTTAAGTTTTAATACTGTTTATTTTTAAAGTGTGGCTTTCCTTGTATCTGAGTTATAAATTTGAATCACTGACACATAATCTTGGTGGATTTTTCCCTTGATGAATGTGAAGTTTCATTCCCTATCTCATTTGATAAATTTTATTTTGAAATCTATTTTTTTAAGATATTAGAATGGCTACACTAGCTTGCTTGTTATGTTCATTGGCTTGGAAAATCTTTTTCCATCCCTTTACTCAGATGTGATGCCTGTCTTTGATGATGAGGTATGTTTCTTGTATGCAGCAGAAGGTTGGACCCTGTTTTTGCATCCATTCTGCTAGTCTGTGTCTTTTTATTGGGAAATTGAATTCATTGACATTGAGAGTCATCAATGACCAATGCTAGTTCATTCCTGTTATTTTGTTGTTGTTGTTTGTGGTTATGGTGGTGTCGGTGGTAGTGGTGGTGGTGGTGTATGTGTATTTGCTTCTTTTCCTTTTTTTTTTTTTTTCTGGTGTGAGATTTTTTTTCCCTCAATTTTCATGGGTGTACTTAGCTTCCTTTGTTTGGAGTTTTCCTTCTACACCTACTGTAGGGCTGTATTTGTGGACAGATACTGTTTAAATTTGACTTTCTGTGGGATATCTTGCTTTATCCATCTATTGTCACTGAAAGCTTTGCTGGACTGGCATTTGTGTTCCCTGAGAGTACACAGGACATATTTCCCTACTGAGAAGTCAAATATAATAATAATATGTCTACCTTCATGTATTACTTGGCCTTTTCCCTTGCAGCTATTACTATTCTTTCTTTGTTTTGTATTTTTAGTGTTTTGATTATTATGTGGCGAGAGAACTTTCTTTTCCAGTCCAAACTATTTAGTGTTCTATAAGCTTCCTGTACCTTTATACACATGTCCATCTTTAGGTTAGGAAAATTTTCAAATATATTTTCTGGGCTTTGAATTGTGTTTCTTCTCCTTCTTCTATTTCTATTATTCTTGGGTTTAGTCTGTTCACAGTGTCCAGATTTTCTGGATGTTTTTAGTAAGAAATTCCTTTACAGTTAACATTTTTTGAACAATGTATCTGTTTCTTCTACCACAATCTTTAATTCTTGAGATTATCTCCTGCATCTCACCTATTGTGTTGGTGGCACTTGCTCCTGTTTGCTTACCTAGATGATCCATTTCCAAAATTCCTTCAGTTTATGTTTTCTTTATTATTTCTATTTACATTTTCATATCTTGAACAGTTTTATTCATTTCTTTCGACTGCTTTTTTTTTCCTCTGCCATCTTGGCTTTTTTTAAGGGAATTATTCTTTTTCACCAATTTTTTGTTTCTCTTTTCTTCGATTTCTTTAAGGGATTTACTCATTTTTTCTTTAAGGACACGTATCACCTTCAAAAACTGGTTTTAGGTTATTTTCATATGCTTCAGCTGTGTTGAAATATTCAAGGCTTGCTGTAGAAGGATAGCTGTGCTCTGATTGGCGACACATTGTCTTGGTTTTGTTGATTGGGTTCTTATGCTGCCATTTAGGCATTTGGATTTGGTGTGATTATATGTCTATGAGCTGGTTTCTGAGTTGTCTTTGTTGGATGGGTGATTTGGTTTTTTTTTTTTTTTTTTTTTTTTTTTTTTTGGTTTCTGTTTCCTCTCTTGTCTGGCCTAAGTGGCTTGAGGTTGAGCAGAGGGACCCCACCTGTGTTGGGGGCTGGATTTATGATGGTAAGAATTGTGGGATGGGATATAGTGATAAGAATAGAAGTATGCTTAGGAGGCACTGAGAGAGTGGGCTACTTGTAGTTCTGGCAGCTAGTATGGCCTCTGCTAGAGAAAGGGTGCATTTGAGTTTTTGACAGTCATCAAGTCAGATAAAGTATAATTGAAAGGGTCAGAGTCCGTGCAAAGGGCACTGAGATGTCACTATGTGAAACTGAAACCATGAAGCCTATGTTGCAATGGAGAACTGAGACTGTTAGAGATCCATGAGAATAAGACATTCGTTGGCACATAAGGAAGATAACACCAGGTTACTTCTTCATCTTGTTTAGAAGAAAATTCCCCAGTATAATGATTCAAATTGACTCAGCCCATTGATAGCTGAAAATCAAAATTATTATTTTTTTGTCTGTTTTAAACTGATTTATGAATGTATAAATTTTACTTTTATGGAGACAAGTTCTTACTCTACATTCTTTAACCTGACTGGCTTGAAATTTACTGTACACATAAAGCTGTCCTTAAATTCACAGAGATCCATCTACCACTTTCTCCCAAGTGCTGAGATTAAAGTTATATGCTACTACTTTTATTAGGCTATGTTTTGAAATATACTAAACATCTTTATTAACATTTTCTATACTTGTAACATTATAAATTCATAGTAAGTGGTCCATCATGCTACTACATTACTATATATCATTTGGGCAGTACATAGCATGAATATCCAGCTCTCCAGATTGTTAAAAATAATTTACTCACCACTCACTATTACATCTTAAAACCAGTCCTCATTTCAAAATTTTGCTGTATTCTACTCTTTATTTTTTTAAAAAACCATATTAGTTGTTTATTGTCATATTAATGTTTTGTAACAAATGCCACATAGTTTTAGTGACATGTTTTGATGAGGATTACTTGATAGCTTTGAGATCTGGGTACACATTGGCAGAATTTGCTTTGATATTCTCCAGATTTGTTATTTACAGAAGGAAAATTTGCTTTGTTTTGTTCTTAGCTTAGTTTGATTTTGATGAGTGGTATGTTTGTGTTCACATCTATATCTACATGTGCTCACTCAAATACATACACATGGAGGACAGGAGACAATGTTAGGTGTCCTATTAATACTCCCCATCTTACTTTGATTTTTATTTTGAGGCAGGATGTCACTGAACCTGTAACTCATCAGATCAGCTAGACTAACTAACTGGCTAGAAAGACCCTAGGATTTGACTGTCTCTCCTTTATCAGTCCCAAGGTAAGAGAGGCACACACTGTTCCCTTTCTTACATGAGTGCTGAGTATCTAGACTCAGGTCCTCATGCTTAGTAATGAGGATGTTACTTTCCAGACACTTTTTTTTTCAAGTTAACCCATTGGGAAAGTGACTATGTCAAATGTGTGCTCATCTTGATCACTAGGGAAAGTGAATACTCAAGATTTTTTTTTTATGGCATAAACCTCAACTGACACACACACACATTATCACTTTTACCTATATCCTACAGGTCCAACAGATCATCAAGCACACAATTACAGGTACATGCTTATCAAGTTTCCTATAACAATTCAGTGATAATGTCTACATTAGCTTTGTGTTTGTTTGTTTGTTTATTTGAGATAGAGCAAGTTCACACATTTATCAACTCATTTTAAACTACCAAAATGTTCATGTTGTCTTTGACATTAGAAGAGGCATCCTCAATGGGAAAACAGATTACTGGCTTTAGGTTTATGCCTCATTTTAGCAGAAAAAACTCAGCTTTAGAACTCAGTGGCCACATTTTTGTCCCATCTGTAACTACCTACCATTGTTACTTTAGTAATTCCATGATGCCTTTAAACAGGACATATTGGTGATTGTGTAGGGAGAAAGAAAGCACAAACATTGCTTTGGAGGATTTCAAACAAAACATTGTATTAATTTAAAAATCACTTTTAGACAATTCACTTCTAAAAAGAGGGATCTTTCTCCCTAGATACTATCACCATTATGTATTTACTTGTGTGACTTCCATCCTTCTTGGGAAACACATCATTCACATTATTTTGCCACATTTCATCTCTTGTATATTTAATGTGGATATGAATCTTTTAGGGGAAAAATCCTTAGAAGATCATTAGCCCACTGCTCCCACCTTCAGTATTATATGGCAGGTTTGCTCAATAGACATCAACAACAAAACAACATCATTCTCTGATATCTGTTTTGTACAAGTTTCTGACTCTCCTCAGACTGAGGTTCATTTTAAGGGCTACTTGCTAAATTTAATTCTGAGTTACATGCTTCTCTCCATATAATTTCCCCTTTTATTATAAATCAAAATTATGTTTAACAGGGGCTAGTAATGCATCATAGTTGTAGAGTGCATACTTAATATATTTATGGTCGGGGCTCAAGGCCTGGGAGGAAAAATAGTTGATAACTAATATGTCATTCTGCACACACACAAGTATGCACACACAGACACACACACAGACACACACACACACACACACACACACACACACACACACACAGTGGGCTAATTATTCATATGGCTTCTTTCTAAAATTCCTGAACATAATTCAGTGTTCTTTTGTGTTTTTTTTTTCAGCTTAAAAATACTTTTTTTGTTGTTATTATTTTATCTTTTTAAAATCTTCACTAGCATATATTAACTAGGCATGGCATATTTTATATTTTCAAGCTTCCATAGCATACATACAATTTCCTGTCTATATTTTAAAATAATGAGTGTGTTGATATAAGGACAGTAGAAAAAGTATGTATACATTTGGAATCTTCTTTGGTTAGATTCCTCTCAAAGAACTATTCATATCTAAGTAATTTTCAGTTGTCTCATTTACTTAGACTAAGCACCTTTACATATCAATGATAAAAATTTGAGTATCTTAAATACAGTTGGAGTAGGTAGGATGTTTCTGACTCTTTTACCAGCTCTTGGGACCCCTTTTTTAATTGGTTACTTTTCTGAGACTTGATTTGAGGCTACATGTCTAATCTTACTGTGTCTTGTTATGCTATTTTCAGCTGATATCCCTGGGAGGCCTGTTCCTTTCTGAATGGAAACAGGAGGAGTAGATCAAGAGCTAGGTGAGGCTGGGAGGAATGGAAAGAGGGGAGGCTGCAGAAAGGATGTATTGAAAACAAAAAAAAATAAGAAAAGAGAAAGAAAATATAATAGGAAAGTGATAATGAGTGAAAAAAATAAAGGCCATTTGAATCTTCACTATAATTACATGGTACATAATATGACTTACAATATTTGTTGATTTAAACTTATGAAAATATTGTTCATTTCTGTATTTTAAAATATAGTATCTTTTAGAAGCTTGAAGTTTTTCCCAAAAAAAAATGTATTAAAAATGTTCACCCTCTGTATCATAAGTTCTCACTTAATTAACAGACCTGAGATGACACCTTGGAATCAAATATACTGTGATTATTTGCAAATTTTCAATGAGCTTTTCTTCACTCTAAGAAACTGAGTAAAATATTTAAGATATTTATGTTGGCATTGCCCCAAGTAAAGCAATAATTCTTAGTAAACCAGTAAAATTATTCTGGCTATGAGAAAACTGTAATTCCACTTATTATAAATAAGAATTCCAATTGGCCAATTTAAGGCAATGGTTTTTATCAAAGTGAGAGAAACTGTGGAGTGCATATTTTCTGGGGAGATTAAGGGACATTTGGATAATTGAATGTTTTTCATTCTGTCTTACATATTCTATGAAGTGGACTTTCTTTGCCTGAATAGCAATCAGGTAATAATTCAGAGGATTCCAGAGGATTTCCTCAGGGCAGACAGCTATATTTAAGAGGAATAAGTTCTCATTTTGAAAGAGTTTGACCTTTTATTAAGTCTGTAAAGAAAGGGAGGAGTGAGGACTTCTCTGGCAGCTTTTCACAGGCTTCAACAAAGAAAGGCTATCGTGGTTTTTATGGGACAAATCAGAGTCAATCAGACTTCGGTGGCTTGTGTTAGATTGTCCTTTGCAGCTCTTCCTGCTTGTGGGCTCTAGTTCCAGCACTTTATAACACTCTCCACATTTTACTTGGTTTATAAAAATTGTGGCCATCTCCTGGAAAGTAAAATTGCATTGTAACAGGCAAAAGTGGATGATGAGTAGAAAGAAAATTGAGGTGCACAAGCACTTTTATCTCATATTATCTTCCACCATCTTCATGGATACATTGATTAAAAGGAACTAAAGGGTCAAAAATGCTAATTTATAAAATATAGTTCCATTATCTGTGACTGAAACCAGGTCTTTTAAGAAAATTTACTTCCATATCTTTTATACAGTTCATAATATGTGTTTCCAATATTCTGATCACACACTTTTAAAAGAGTAAATGGAAGAAGCAATTATTTATATATTCAAATGGGTGGTATTAAATTTTAGCACTGGTTAAGTTATAATTTTAAAAGATTGTGGTTGTATTTATAGGCTACTCATGAAACTTGGCTCAAATTTTCTGTCCTTCCCAACTGACATGGTTTAGAAGGCTGTGATCACGAATTTATTTCATGCTTTAGTGCTTAACCTAGTGGGAAAAATAGTGCTAAATTTTACTTCTATGAGTAGCTAGTTAGAAACAGCTGTCTTTATTCAAAGAATAACTCCATATTAAAGCTGTGTTCTCAGACTTTAGCATTCATGCCAGGGGATTTTAAAATCAGATTAATACTCATTTCCCTCGAATTTGTTATTTTTTTTCCTTGAATCTGGTTGGGCCAGAATATTTTCATTAATAGGCAAATTTTATGATGATGGTCACTAAGTTGATTCTAGGATCAGCTTTATGAATATTATTGAAAAAGAATGAATATTCTTATTTAGAAAATTGAAGGGTGTGAAGTGGAATATGTTGCATCTGCTGTTTAGATGATGAAGTTCTGTATGGTCAAGAATAGTTAGACTTTTAGCACAGTTCCTCAATGCATTTAGGGTTTAGGTAGTATACATATCTACCCTGTAGCTTATTTATCATGGTTTTCTAAAGCCATACAGTCACAGGTTGTTCTTAAACAAGGCACACATTGTTGTTTATATTTTAGCATTTTGGAAAGAATAACAAAGATGAATTTGAAAAGTTAAATGGAAATATAAGTTGATAACCAGTAAAACAATGGAGAAATTTTAGTACTATGAAGTAGGAGAAATTTAATAGTATGAAGAATCCCTGTTAGCTTGGGATAGGATGGAGATGGGGCTAATTTTTTTATATGTTGGCCTTTCTGAAATTTTTACATCTGGTGTAAGCTTAACTTTTGAAAATAAAAAAGCCAACTGGGCACTAGTTTTATACGGAATGAACAGCCCTAGGCTGCACAGACAAGAAAGACTGAAGCACAAAGAAAGTTTGGCATATTAAGGATTTTATGCAACAAAATGTTGCATGAAATAAAACCCGAGTGCTATGTTTGATTTGTACGATGGAGAACATGCCCTGGTTTTAAGTTATGGGATCCGATAGAAAAAAGAACCCTTCCTTTTGTACAAATGCACCATTGGTGTAAATATTTATAAGAAAGAACTTTGTAGTATACATGTTGATATTTGTGTAGATATAAATGACCAAATTTTTAATTTAAGAAAAATTTTTGTTCATTTTATACACCAACCACATATCCCCTCTCATCCCTCTTCCCACTCCCCCTCTACCTCCCTGACTCACCCCCATCTCCTCCTCCTAAAGGGTGAGGCCTCACATGGGGAGTCAGCAAAGCCTGGTACTAAATGACTTATATTTTATCTGGCAGAATGCTGGAGGCCTGTGATTCCAGCACTCAGAAAGGAGAGGGAGAAGGGAACTATTAATTTGAGGCAGTCTGTTTTATGGAGAGACCATCTCTGAAACAAAGTAGATATTTTCAAACAGATTTGTTTTAAAACCTTTACAAGAAATTATGTAAATTTTTGCATCTCCATTCCTGTTCATTTAAGTTGAATGGTTATTTTGGGCAAAAATTCAATGTCATCAGTTCAGCAGACACAATAACACTCTCCTGTGGATGAATTATGCATAGCAATCTCAAAAGAGTCTAAAATATAAACTCTAAATATTGGTTGAATCAGTAAGCAGATTTAGACAGTATTAGAATAACTAGGATGCCTTGACTACAAGGAATTTCATGGGATTCTGGAATGGATAAATCAATCCAGACAAAAATGAAACCAGTAAAAATGAGGGGATACTTTTTGGTAACAGAAAGGAAATCTATTACTTATCTTTTGTCACAATCAATATATATCTTTCAAAGCAGAGCAGCATTTTGACAGAACTTGATCAGGCTCCCTATCTCCCAGACAGTATATACATTTGTATTGTATTTGTATATGTGAGTTATTTTTCAGTGTTTTAATGGCATAAATAAGTCATCCATAACATATGTAGCAATGGAGAAAATATAAGGACTATAAAAAACAGACATACTAAAATAACACCAGTAGCAAAAGAGTTGTTAAGATTAAAGTTACAAGTAAATCAGTATGTAGCACTGACAATATATGTATAGGGAAGCAGAGAGAGAGAACAGACATAAAGAAATAACTAAAAAATAATAAAGAAATAACAATAATGTTTCAGCTAATTAAAAAAATGGAAACTATTAAGTCAGGAAGTTGATACATACCCATAACTAGCACTCAGTAAGCCAGGACAGGATGCTGTGGGTACAAGGACAGCATGTCCTACAAAATGAGAGCAGATCTTAAAACATATTTGCAGGCTACTAAGCAAAATTGTAATATATTATTGATAGGGCAGTTTCTGCCTTTGCTTCCTGTTTATCCCTTTCCTTCTTTATGGTAAACATCAATTTTCCACGTATTTGTATAAATACTTGTTCTCTGGAGCCATGATGATCCTAGATGAATGAGTTTAGCTCTGAGTTTAGATGAACTGTTCCATAGATGTTTTTAATATTCTAAATTTACATTTTTTTGTATTTTAACATTTTAGGTGCCCTTAATAGAGGCGGTGTTTTACTAGGGATGGGCTTTAAGGTTTCAAAAGTCTGCTCCATTCCCAATGAGCTCTCCATGTCTCTTGTTTATGCTTTTGGATCAACTGTAAGTTCTCAGTAACTGTAATAGGTGAATGTCTTTCTGTATGTTGTGATTATGTGTTGCTCGGATTGGTTGATAAGTAAAGCTGTTTGGCCTATGGCAAGGCAGCTTAGAGGCAGATGGGAAATTCAAAGAGAGAGACAGGAAGAAGGCTAGGGGAGACATCAGCGAGCTCCCCAAGGAGCAATATATAATGGGATGCAGGTAAAGCCACGGAACATGTGGCGATATCATAGATTAATAGTTATGGGCTAATTTAAGATATAAGAACTAGCTAGCAAAAAGCTTGAGCCATGGCCATACAGTTATAATTAATATAAGCCTCTGTGTTTACCTGTGGGGCACGAGTGAGAGAGATTTGTCCTGACCCCTGGCAGACCAGGACAAAGAAGATCTGGTTACATAATTGCTCAGTGCCATGCCTGCCTGTCACTATGTTCCCCACAAGGATGGACATAGACTCTATCCCACTAGAACTCTGAGTCACAAAGATAAATACTTTCTTTTGTAAGTTGCCTTGGTCATGGTATTTATTTACAGGAAAAGAAAAGTAACTACCGATAAATAATCGAACTGAATTACAAGTAAGTGCAAGTAATAATATATATTGAGTAGTGGGTAATTTCAATGAGCTTATAACTGTGACAAATCTATCTAGTCTACATGCAAATGTCCATACTATCTTACTTTAAAATAAAAAGCATCTCTTAATTTGCAACCATGCTGTAAAATCCTGCATCCATAATTTAAATTATATCTATATGAAGCTGATTGCAAGAAAATTGATAAAAAGATAAACTCTGTTCCACACAAGTGAAAACATCGGTAACTATTGCCTCCCCAATAACTCAGAAGCAGTGGAAGTTGCAGCAGTAGCAGGAGAAGAGGAAGAGGAGGAGGAGGGGAGTGGGAGGGGGAGGGGGAGGAGGAGGAGGAGAAGAAGGAGAAGAAGAAGAAGAAGAAGAAGAAGAAGAAGAAGAAGAAGAAGAAGAAGAAGAAGAAGAAGAAGAAGAAGAAGAAGAAGAAGAAGAAGAAAAGAAGAATCAGAAGCAGCATATATGGAAGAACTTCCAGACAAAGCTAGTATGATTCTTTGTAACATTTAGAATACAATACAAAATCTGCATTATGGTTTAACTCATTCCCTATATTTTGTTTTCATTGTGCTTTCAATTTTTTAAACAAGCCTCACTTATTTTTATGCCTCCTCCTCTTTATAAAGGCATATTTTTTTAAGTATAGGTGAGCACATGAATAGGTAATGTCAATGTTTTATTGAAATTATATACTCTTTTAAAAACATAAAAACATTAACTTCTTTTACTTATTCTAAAGAAATAATTATTCCCCCTTCTCTCTCTCTCTCTCTCTCTCTCTCTCTCTCTCTCTCTCTCTCTGTGTGTGTGTGTGTGTGTGTACATATGTACAGAGAATAACTTGCAGGAGTCAGTTCTCTGCTTCTACCAAGTGGGTTTGGGGATTAACGATTAACTCAGGTCATCTGGCTTGGCAACAGGAATATTTATCACTGAGTAATCTCACTGGCCCTGCAGTTACAATTGTCTGTGTTTCTCTCTGTCCTTACCCTGGTAATTGAAATGTTCCATGTTATCAACATTGAAGTAGTATTCATACACTTATCTGATATATCTCACAACTAAATATTCCATGTCTATTGATAAATTCATTTACATTTTATTTTTTAATCAGATTAATTAAATTTATTGAGGAATTAATGATTTTCTGTACATATTTTTTATAATCTGGGCCTATCCTCTGAGCCATATGTACAGGAGATCTGTAACCTTGCATCTTAATGATAAATCTCATAGTTCCTGCAATTGAACTGTTTATATCAATGAATTCATATTTTGTCATGTTACTCAAAATAATATATTTTATCTTGATATATATTTTAAATTTAGTTTTAACTTAGGATTCATCTATTTTTCTATATTATAAAATATTAGATCTTGACAAATGCATTTAATGAACTTTGCTTCTAATAAGTAATAGTCACTGAACTTGATATTTTACAGATACGATCTCAATTTCATGACCATCACTTTTCAACAATAACTAATTTTGCCAGTTAACACACAGACAAAATTGACCTAGGAGAGGTTAAGTAGTCTATTCAAGGTTTCAATTTTGATAACAATCCAGGAGGGCTTCTTGATTCAAAAGCAAAAGCTAGCTATGCTATTCTCTATACATTCTTCTTACATTTAAATATTTGTGGAACACAGCTATGCTCCTCAAATTTTATTAACGTTTTACTTACAGATTTTTTCTTCTCTCTAATATGTTAGAATAACATTCAGTCTTTCATCCTTATTGTGATGTATCTGTTATCATTTTTTAAATATTTATTGGATTAAAATCTGTGATATATTGATAATTAGGGTACAAGTCCACAAGTGTAAGACAGAGAGGGAGTCTCCACAGGTAAAAGAGGGAACCACTTGAGTGAATCTCAGTGACCCAAGGCCAGGGGGGTAGCCTTTATACTCTGATTCTGCCCTATACCTGCAATGTTTGGCAGATATTTCCACACCTTAGACAATGAGCAGACTGCCTCTTGAAAGCCATTTTAGAAGTTGTCATAGAGTAAGGTTTTGAAATGATTTGAAAAGCAACCAAGACTGGAAATACATCATAACAGATGAGTGACCCTGCTCTGGCAGTTCACTGATGATGAGATACCTTGGCATCATGATTCATGAACATTTACACTTTGCTTGCAATGAATTTATATAGCTGGCATCGGCATATCATAGCTGTTGTTAAATCTATATGACAAGTCCTGTGACTAACAGGTCAAGGAAGTAGCAGTGGTGTTAGTGACTTCCAAAGCAAGAAAAATCTGTTTTTGGTAGCTCTAAGCCCTCATTAAATTGTCATTAATTAAGGCCAAGTCTCCAACTTAATCTCAAGGCAACACTGAAATCAAATAATCATTATAGTCTGGTTTTATAAACGATCTTTGTGAGGATTAGAAGTAAAATATTTGTTAACAGTTTACAATATAGATGATGAGGACACAATTGGTAAATTATAGCTATGGTAGCACAATAAATACTGTTGATTCCTGAAACTGATGTGTTTTCATGGTTAAAATTAAGGCAACGCTTTTCACCAATAAAATAAGAAAGAATTATCTTATTAAACTTGAAAAACAGAAACAGAGATCCAGGGGAGAATTCAAAGTTTTTCTAATCTTCTTGGCTTCTGGTGTGTGTGTGTGTGTGTGTGTGTGTGTGTGTGTGTGTGTGTATGTGTGTGTGTGTGTACTCCTCAAGGTTTTAGATTTTAAATGAAATGATTCTTTTTAAATACAGCGAGTAGATCTAAGTGAACAGTTTGTTAAAAGGTCTTTGCTTTGTGCAATTATGTTCCCAAAGGACACTTCCCCTCACTGCTGACACAGGGGACCATCATGCACTTAATAAATATGCGTTTTGTAACTTTCTTCATTCTTTAACTCCTTTCACTTAATTTCATTTATTTTATTTGCTTTATAATTTCCTATGTTAGGTGATATTAAATTTAAAGTCTTGCTCATGATAGACCACACTCCACCAGCCATATACCCAGCCCTCTTCTTACTTTTATGTAGAGACAGAATCTCAGTAATTTGCCCAGGATAGTTTTGGGTATCACTGTACACCATTTAGGCCTTGAATTTGTGATCCTCCCGCCTTAGTCTCTGGCATAGCTAGAATTACAAACACGTGCTACCAGCCATAGCTGATTTAAACATTTCATACAGGAAAGTCCTTGTCACATTAGTGATGGTATCTGGCCCAGGCTTTAACATCCTATGATGATGGCGAACACAGGTGGGCCAGGAAGCCTTTGTGGTGTTCCCCCATAAAAAGGGGAATGTGCCACTGGAACAGCTTTTTGTTGGCCCTGTACCCACACACAGTGCTTATAGAAGGAGTTACACAATTTGTTAGATAAGAGGAGCATAGCATTTACTTCAAAAGGAGTGTTTTCCTTGACTTTGAACCCTGAAGTAGAGTTTTTCTTTGCATAGAGGACATTGAATAATATAGTTGGATGATATCAGATATAATTTTATAGCAAATGCACAAATAATTCTTATCTAGAAGTCTGATAAAATGCAACAGTCTACTAAGTTTTATCCTTGTATCAGACTGGGCTCTCTGTGCGGGAGTGGATCTTAAAGAATAGTAGAAGCAGAGTGTCTGGCTCAGATGGGCCTGTGTGTATGGGAAAGGTTGAAGCCAAGTGCTATGTTTTTTATGGTGATTGGAACGGTTCACTATTCATAGTTTGCAAAATCTTCAAGCATTAAAAGCTCTAGGCAGGCTTCCAGCTAGCTACCCTGGTTAGATAGGTGGCCAAGTTTCCCCCATATCCTAGGTATTTAAACTTAAGTTAGAGAGAAATAAAAGAAATAAGTTTTACACTCCCCCCCTCCCCCCGCCCAGAATGACTGAGAGAGAGACAGAGAGACAGAGAGACAGAGAGAAATATATATCTATATATGTATTACCATTACCCAGCAGTGTTGTTTGGAATTCCCTCACTGTTCTTTGCTTCCTTTTAAAATAAATCCCAGTGAGCCACAACTGAGAATTTTAAAAACCTTTGTGTAGATCTGTTTTCTTATTAGATGGTCCACTTTGGCTTTGTGCATAATAAGTATGAACTTGCAATTCTAACTTCAAACATATCTTTTTTGTTGTTATATAGCTGATATATGCATTAATATTGAGGATAATACCTGAGGCAGGTATCATGGGTGGGTTACTATCCATTGCCTGTTCTTTCTTCCTTATCAGGCTTCAGTGTATCAAATAATCAAAGTTCTTCATTGCTGTAGTTCCCTAGAAATTAGGATGGCTAGCGGGATGTGACAAACGCTGCTTTTCCCCGCCCATTCCACCTTGAACTTGACTGCCTTGGCTGATAGTCCTTAAGCAAGAGCTCTGAAGCTTGCTAGTGACTACCAAAGAAGGAAGATAAGGAGTCACATATTCTAGCTTAGATTGAAAACAAGGCCAGTCTCTTAATTGCCCACCAGCAGACTGCATGCTATATGAAAAGAGGTAAATAAATAAATACACACTTATTAAGCCATTTGGGTTAATTTTGTTCATAAAAATCACATTCAATTGCCGGGCGGTGGTGGCGCACGCCTTTAATCCCAGCACTCGGGAGGCAGAGTCAGGCGGATCTCTGTGAGTTTGAGGCCAGCCTGGGTTACCAAGTGAGTTCCAGGAAAGGCGCAAAGCTACACAGAGAAACCCTGTCTCGAAAAACAAAAAACAAAAAAAAAATCACATTCAAACAAAATATTCTCTTATCATGTACACTGAAAGAGTGGTCCTGCATATCTAACTTACCATGCTATGGAAGAGCAAAGAGCGAGTCTCTTACCTTGGAGAAGAACTTAAAAAAAAAAAAAAAAAAAAAGATGGGCTTTGAACTTTAGGATCAGGGAGAAAGAAAAGGTTTGGCATTTTGTGACAAAGAAAGACCAGTTTTCAGAATTTGTTAAATATATTTAAAAAAAAGCATTTAAGAAGGTGTGTCTTTACCTTAATTTAGATACCATGTGAAGTATCAAGTATTATTCACTGCTAGATTAAACTGTACAAAACCTGTATATTTTTGTCAGGTAGAAATGAATTTTGAATCTCGAAAACCAGAAAAAGTTATTAAAGTAATACTATATTTCTAATTCCCCCCAGCCCTTTTCTCTAGTAGCTGGGTTTTCCTAACCATGCTGTTTTTGTGACAGGAGTTACTTCAGTTTAATCTCTAGATCTGGATTATTTAAAGATAAAAATGCAATACATATTTGTAGAAATCATTTTTTTTTCTGATGAAAGTATGTTAAAATACCCCAGCAATCAGAGTTTTTTCCAAGTGGTTTTCAAGTACATGGTTTTTCTGTTAGGGGCGGAAAGTCTCTCACTAGATGTAAGCACGAGAAAGTGTAGGAAATCTGCTATCATTCAAGCTTAGAATGTAAAAGGAGAGCCCATTTAAGAATGGAGATTAAGGGAAAAGCTGTAAAATTTTAATGTGTGTTGGTGACATTTCTGAAAGTCAGGATCAAGGCTGCCTGAACGTAGAACAATTCTCACATTATGTAGTGAAACAAAGTGAATTAGCTATTCTGGTTTTTTTTTTTTTTTTTTTTTTTTTTTGTATTTTTTTTTATTATAGCCAGAGTGATTTAGAACTGAAAAATATGGTTAAATGTCTGAACAAGATGAACATGTTATTTTTTTAAATTTTTATGTACATTTGTGTTCTACCTGCATTCATGTCTGTGTGAGGGTGTCAGATCCCATGGAACTGAAATTGCAGGCAGCTGTGAGCCATGTGGGTCCTGGGACTTGAACCTGGGTCCTTTGGAATAATAGCAACGACTGCTCTCAACTGCTGAGTCATCTCTCCCATCTTGCTACAATTTTTATTACTTAGAACAGGAAAAACTGAAAGACTCTGTGTTAATACAAATATACTTGTATATTATACTATCCTTGTTCAGTACAACAGTATCAAAACACAAAGATTGTGTTACTGTTCATGCTTACCACTAATATGCTTGTGAGTATTTCAGTAGTCCCTAACCTGCTGCATGTGACTAAATGAATATTAGTCCGCAATATGATAGTAAATGGAGGAATGAGCAATAAGATAACAACTGTAAAATTAAATGTGTAAGTCTTGGTTTTAGGATACATTTAGAAGAAAAATATCAGATTTTAAGCTTGAACATGGCATCAAGCATGCACTAAAATATTTTTATCTATTGAAGACTGAAGTTACCTAGTAAGTTCATTTATATTTCAAATTGAAGTTGATTCTTTAAAGCAAGGTCCTGCTTACTTCTACCTCTTTTCATTTTACTCTTAGAGGAGCTAGTTGTAGCTGATGACTGTATCACTCCTGATCTTTGACTGAGGTTGATTCTTTAAAGCAAGGTCCTGCTTACTTCTACCTCTTTTCATTTTACTCTTAGAGGAACTAGTTATGGCTGATGACTACATCATTCCTGATCTTTGAAAACACCTCTCTGCTTTAAATATAAAGTGCAAAAGGAGACTTATTGTTGATAATTCTACTTACATGGTGTCTAGGAAGAGCAACTTCAATCATCTCTACAGGACAGGGTCACTGCACACAGTGGTGCTTTTAATCAGCACTAGGAGAGAGTGTATTTCTTGGTTTGTGTTTGTTTGTTTGTTGTTGTTTTGGTTTGGTTTTGGTTTTGGTTTTTCGAGACAGGGTTTCTCTATGTAGCTTTGCACCTTTCCTCAGTCTCACTCCGTAGACCAGGCTGGCCTTGAACTCACAGAGATCCTACTGCTTCTGCCTCCCGACTGCTGGCATTCAAGGCATGCACGACCACCGCCTGGTGGGAGTAAATTTTCTTAAGGCTAGACTACTGGTTGACTTCTCTAAGCACATGATCCCTTATGTTTTCATTCTTCCTAAAAACTAGGAGAGCTTGTTGAAAATGAAAACCCCCACATCCTACCTCCTTATCCCACTAGCTTCATTTGGGCACAAGCCTATAAACACCAGAGCATGGGATCTCAGTTTTCACAATCATTTTAGTCAATGTCTACTAATATATATTTACTATCATCTATCTACCTTCTGCTGTCTGTTGTTGACTTCTATAATTTATCACCTATCTATATCTCTATCTATCTATCTATCTATCTATCTATCTATCATCTATCTCATCTATCATCGATCTTTTATTTATCTGTCATCTCTCCTTCTAATCTAACATCTACCTCTCACTTATCTAATCTATCATCTATCCATCATCTATCTGTCATCTACCATCTATCTATCTATCTATCTATCTATCTATCTATCTATCTATCTATCTAATCTATTTATCATCTATCATCTATCTATATCTTCTATCATCTCTCCTTCTAATCTATCTAATATCACCTATCTAATATATCTATAATCTATGAATCAATCTGTTTATCTGTCATCTATTATCTATCTCTCTTTCTATCATCTATCTCTCTATCATCTATCTCCCTACCTATTTATACTTGTCTATCTTCTGTGTACGTGCCTGTCTATCCCAACAGCTCCTATAAACTGGAAAACACTGAAACTGCTTTGTCTCAGTTCTCATTACATATAATACAACTAATTAGGGAGGCCCACGGAGATTCACAAAGATACCCCCACAAAAGACTGCTGGCAATGGTCGAGAGACGGCAGGAACTGACCTACTCTGGTGATGGGATGGCCAGACACCCTGATAGTTGTGCCATAAACCCCATTCAAGGACTGAGGAATCTGAATGCAGACATCCACGGCTGGGCCCCTGGTGGAGCACTGGGAGTCTAATTAGTGAGAAAGAAGAGGGTTTATATGAGCGAGAATTGTTGAAGCCAAGGTTGGATAAAGCACCGGGACAAATAACCAAATGAATGGAAGCACAGGATCTATGAACCAAAGGCTGAGGGGCCCCCAACTGGATTAGGCCCCCTGAATGCGTGAGACACTCCTTTGGCTTGATCTGTTTGGGAGGCAGCTGTGCATTGGTGCCGGGTCCTGGGCTCGTCGCATGAGTTGGCTGTTTGAATCCTGGGACTTATGCAGGGACACTTGGCTCGGTCTGGGAGGCGGGGAATGGACCTGCCTGGACTGAGTCTACCAGGTCGATCCCGGTCCTCGGGGGAGACCTTGATCTGGAGGAGGTGGGAATGGGGGGTGGGCTGGGGGGAGGGGGAGGGCGAGAGGGGGAGAACAGGGGAATCTGTGGCTATTATGTTGAACTGAATGGTATTGTAAAATAATAAAAAAAAGAAAAAAAATAATACAACTAATTGAGAAATTTTAAAGAAATCCATGAGTCAAGTAGAAATTTATGAATGACAAAGTGAATAGAAGAAAGAAGAAATGTCTTCTGTAATAAGTTTACAAGGTATATTGTGGTAAAGCAAGCTGACAGGATAAGTATGCCATATAACCTATGGCTATGGCCCAGTAGACAATTAATGCATCAAATGAGAAGCCATTTAAGATGATGTGACATAGTGCTCTCAGATCCTACTGCCTCAAATTAAAAGCAAGTGGTTTTGTTCCAAACATTTATAGCAATGTTCTCGGAAGAGAGGAAGACACAGAGAAAGGGAGAGGGGATTCTTCTATACAAAACTCCAGGAAAAGTTCTTGCCTGTAGTGTTATGATTAAAATGTAAAGATACAATTTAATTTGTTATGTAGATAATTTTCAATGGAGATATTTTAAAAAGTTTGTTGCCAAATCTTTAATTCACTCATTAATTAAATATTTTAATGCAATTCACTGTACCCTATTTAGATTACATTTTTTTTTAAATACAGAGTTATATAAGTAGTGCTAATTGTTGACACACAGGGAATAAAATGCAGTGAAGGTGAAAGAAAGGAAAATAAACATTGCAGGAGGGGGAGAAGAAGAAGTTTGATAGTATTTTCTATACAATTTTAAAGACAGCCAAATTGAAGCATATGATTTACTGAGATAAATATGGTAATGATAGCTGGAATAAATGTACATGTGCAAAATAACTGTCTTGAGAGAATAAGTGAGCAACAAACATGCACTGTAATAAAACTGTGTTGTTATTATTATTTGCAGTTTAAAAATATTTAATCAAAATAGGATGACTTTCTTTTAAGGTGTGTTAGTAGTTTGAAAATGTTTTCTGCCTGTTGAAAATTTGATACATGCCAGTTGATAGCTATTATATTGTGAGTCCTTGCTCATTGAATAAATTGTTCTTTGAGCCAATACTATTATTTAAAATGGGGTTATACAAACACACTACATTAGTCATTAACACAAACCTGAAAAACAAATAAATGATTCATTTTTTTGACTGAGGGATCAAACAGTTAAAAGAAAAACAATGGCAGCTATATCAAAGAAGGAGTTTGTCTTTTCAAATAACAGTTGTGTTATTTGACTAAATTTTCGTAGTTGTAACATAATTCATTAACAAACTATATTTTTTATTTTCCCCAATAATAATCCCAAATTATGAAAACTTTAGTGTTAAATCTGCTTAAATAAAAAACTAAAGAGGAGAAGCTAAAAGATTGGCAAGCCAGGTGGTGGTGGCGCACGCCTTTAATCTCAGCACTCGGGAGACAGAGCCAGGCCAATCTCTGTGAGTTCGAGGCCAGCCTGGGCTACCAAGTGAGTTCCAGGAAAGGCGCAAAAGCTACACAGAGAAACCCTGTCTCGAAAAACCAAAAAAAAAAAAAAAAAAAAAAAAAGATTGGCACAACTGTAGGTGATAGAGCATGAACATTATTTTCCTCAAATTTATAATTTGAATGAATAGAATTAACCACTGACCAGGTGTGCATACACTGAAGTCAATTTCTGTAGGACAGGTCAGAAGGGCAGGAGTCTCCTGTGCACAATGGGCCGTGCAGCAGGCTTAGTGTTCTATAAATAGTGGCATTTTAAATGATGTGATTTGTAAAGTACAGCTTCTATGTGTTAATGTGGATATATTGGGATGTGATCACAGTGTGTGAGATTTTTAACAACCCAGATAAAGTGACTTTCTCTGCTTTGAAAGTCCAAAATCTATCTTCCTGAAGGGTAATGTATTGCACTGTATTCCTGTTCTTGTTCAAGTCTGTGACTGATGCCAAATGACACTTCGTCATACATTCCTTATCAGAAACCCCTTATATATGCCTCTCCCTACCTCTCTTCTTTTGCAAATTTGTATTTCCTTTTTACCCATTTTATAATTTATTTTGAAATTATGATATAATTACATCACTTCTATTTTCTCTTTCCTCCCTTGAAAGTGTCACTTATATCCCTCTTCCTCTTTTATGCTCATAACCTCTTTATTAATTATTGTTGCATGCATGTATGCGTGCACGCGAACACACACACACACACAAACACACACACACACACACACACACACACACTCCTAAATGCAACCTGCTCTGTCTTTATAATGTTTTTAATATGTATATGTTTTTGAGACTGTCTATTTGGTGTTAGATAACCAACTAATATATATTCTTCTCTGGAGAAAACTATTTCTCTCCCCCTCAGAATTATCTAGCTGCCTGTCGTTCTTTGCATAGTTGAGACCCCATGGGCTATCCACCTGGGTGCATCTATTGGTATCATCTTTTTTTTTTTTTTACCTCATTTGCACAGTCATATTTGTAAGACTTTATGGGTGGAACTTCTGACATTATAGGAGACCCAATCTCAGAGCAAACTCCCTTGATTCTCTGACTCTTACAAACTTTCCAACTCCTATTCCACAATGTTCCCTGGCTTTGGGGGAGAGAGAGTGTTTCATAGATGTGCCCATTCTATCACTTGTGCTAGGTGATCCTTCCAGATTAAAGAGATGCAGCATGTGTGCTTATACCAATTTCCTTCGTATTGATATTTAGATGATGTGATATTTTGCTTATGCCAGAAACAATTATATGAAGCAAATTACATATTTTATTCAGTGTCCTAAAGTTATTATTATACATTCCTTTCACATGTTGGTTAGAGTCATCCAGACATTTTCTGAGGCAAATACTATGCCTTTTATATATAGGAAAGCTATTGGTTTTTATTTATTAATTTTGTAATTGGAAGCTTTGTTGAAAGTGTTTATTAGCTGTAGAACTCTCCTGGTGGAGAATTTAGAGTCTTTTATGTATAAAATATCATCTAAGAATAATGATACTCTGACTTTTTCCTTGCCTTTCTGCATACCATTGATCTCTTTCAGTTTGCTTATTGCTCTAGCTAAGAGTTCAAGTACTATATTAGGTACAGAGAGGGTAGGGAATGAGCATTTTTGTCTTTTTCTTGATTTTGTGGAAATGCCTTAGTTTCTCTCCATTCAGGTTGATATTGGCTGTAGTCTTGCTGTGCATTGCCTTTATTATACTGAGGTAAGTCCCTTGTATCTCTAGTCTCCCCAGGACTTTAAATGTCATTCTGCACTTAATGTGATGATCATCTGGTTTGTGTCTTTTAGTCTGTTTATGTCATGTATTTCAGGACACTGCTTAGGTGGCTAAGAACCTGAGACTAGAAATGCCATGAGCCCTAGGGAAAAACCTACTACTATTAATCTGCTAAAGGAACATAGCAATAAAATGACTCATAATGACACATCGCTTTTCCCATAGGTCAGGATCATTCAACCCTCATCAGAGAAACCTCTTCTTTTCCTTGATGGGGATTAACACAGATACTTGCAACTGGACCATGTGTAATGAGTAAGAGACTTTGGAGGACTCAGCCAAAATGGGATGTTTTTATCAAAGCCCTCCCTTCAAGGCTAAGGGACATATTTGAAAGAAAAGACAGAACGGGTGTAGAATACAGGGGTTTTGTCTTCTCCCAGATACAACAAGGCTAATGCACACATGAACTCATAGAGTCTCTGACAGAACAAGACCTACCCAAATGTCAACACAGACAAAATCCCAGTATGGAAAAGGAGCAGAAATGAAGTCTCACCCCTTAGCAGTAATCTCCTTGCAACTATTTTCTTCAATGGAGTCTCGCTGGGTATATCAACCACACTCTAGGGCAGTACCCATAACAAGAGTAGTTGCTCAATACAAAAGGAAATTGATTAGTGTGTTTTTATTTTGGTTTGGTTTGGTGTGGTCCTTTTTAACTTTTTGTTTTTTGGACTTTGAGAGAGAGAGAGAGAAAGAGAGAGAGAGAGACAGAGAGACAGCGAATGTGAAGTTGGGGGGATTTGGGATGAGTCTGCAGGGTGAAAACTATGATTAAAATATATAAAATGTTTAAAAACATCTATTTTATTTTATATCCTATGTTTTTCCTTGAGGCTTTATATGTGCTGCTGCAGCCACACATTGGAGAAGATATATAATACACATTATGTAGATATACAGAATATGACATACTTCAAAAATTCTTTAACAGTACTTACTTTGGTTTTTTTTCCCCTTCGTTAATACAATTGTCTTCATTGCCACATGTTCTGCTTATTTCTTCATTTGTTCATGGCATAAACATTATATTGTTCCCGAGGAGTGGTATTTTATCAATTAGAGGAGTCACATTTCTTGTTTTCTACTCTCACATATTTGTTGCTCTTCAGTTTTGGAGCAAAACATATTATCTTAGCAACACACATTATGACACTCCAAATCTATTTAAAAAAACTAGACATGCATGTAAACACCACAATGGCTTCAGGTATATTTTAATAAAATTGACTGTTTTACCTCTGATTTTGAGAATTAGTTTTCATATCTATTTTTATATATGTACAAAATATTAAGAGGCACAGGGCATTTTAGATTAAGAAAAGGCATCATATTTATTTATAAAAAGCAATTTTCTTATCATCTAGATGAAAATAATTCTCCTAATATTAACTTTGTCATGGCCCTTGGTCATTCAAATTCAGTCTTAACATCAAATTGACTTTAATAAGAGATAATATCTCAAATTCTAGATAATTTATAATGAATTGGCTTACATATTGGTAAATAGAAGAATATATATATATGTATATATATATCATGACAATAAAATTGTGTCATTCAAATATTTTACTATGTACACTAAATTGAAATATGAGTGTATGAAATTACTCTCACTAAAAAATCAACTTCAAGTTCCTGTTTATTTTTAAATGTATTTTTAGCATGTAGAAATAGGAAAATTATACACAATAATGAGGGAAATGGGACATTTTGATACATACATAAATGGTACAAATTTAGTTAAAATATATCTGCTTTAGTTTGCATTCTATTGCTGTAAAAACTGAAAAAAAATTAACTTGTGGAAAAAAGGAAGTTTATTTGACTTAAAATCTGGATACAGTCTATCACTGAAGGAAGACAGGAAGAAAACTCAAGTCAGGAAATTGGGGACAGGAACTTAAGCAGAGGCCAGGGAGAAGTCTGTTTATTGGTTTGCTCCCTATGGCTTGCTCATCTCACTTCTGTACAATTCAGGACCTACAACAATGGGGTGGCACCACCCACAGTTGGATGAACTCTTCCGCACCAATCATTAATCAGTATTTAATCCTGTAGGCCAGTCTGATTAAGGCATTGTCTCAGATGAGGTTCCCACTTCCAGTTGACTCTAGCTTGTGACCAGTTAATGAAAAACCAAACCACAACTGTGTATAACTTCTAAAATCTTTTTCTACCTTTCTTTCTGTCTGTTTGTCTCTCTTTCTTTTTCTTTCTTTCTTTCTTTCTTTCTTTCTTTCTTTCTTTCTTTCTTTCTTTCTTTCTTCCTTTCTCTCTCTCTCTCTCTCTCTCTCTCTCTCTCTCTCTCTCTCTCTCTCTCTCTCTCTCTCTCTTTCACCTTTCTTTGTGTGTGTGTGTTTATGTGCACTTAGGTGCAGGTAGATACAGAGGCCAGAATAGGGTGTTAGATCCCCAGGATCTGGAATTACAAGCCACCCAACAAAGAGAAGGGATGTGAACTCAACGATCTGTAATAGTGGTAAATGATGATAACGTTTCCAAACATCTTTTGTATTTTATTTGATTTCTATTGGTAATCTCAAAATCATAATATTTAATTTTATTGTTGTCATTCATCCATTTATTCTGACTCCATCCTTTAGTCTCACCTTAGCTCTAGCAATTTAATTAAAAATACCACAATTCCAGTGAATTCCAAAAGGACAGTGACTTTTTAAAATTTTGTTTAAACTCTTTCCTTCTATTCTTTTCATTTACTATCTTCAATAATTTCTAAAAATAAACACAATGGAAATTTTTCTTTATCTGAAGCTATATCTGTTAATATGTCAAGTTTTATATAAATTATCAATCAAGACAAATCTCCATCGATGACAATTATAAGAAGTATATGAGTTCATGTTTAGTGTCAATGAAATAATTTATTTTTGTTCCTAAATCCCCTTGGTGCTAATCTGAAACACATTTTTCATTTGTCAATTTCTTTAGAAAGAACCTGAACAACCTGGGTTGAGTTCAAAATTAAAATAAATAAAAGAAAACCAAATAATCATCTAAAACATAGGTAGTACCCAATAAATGTTATACAAATTAAATTTTAAAGCAAATTGTTCAGACAGATGTATTTCAAATGTACTTTAAATCATTTTTAACCAGGCTTAAGTACACTGTACTTTAAGATGTCAATACTATTTTACTACTCTTCTAAAGTAATAGAATTCCACTTGTGTACAAATTCTAATGAATACTATTTTTTTAATTAAACAATAATCATGTGTCTTTATTGTGCATTGTTTGAAATAAAACAAGATGTTCTGAAGGTTCAAGATACTAGGAGAGAAGTAAAATTTATCTTTAAATTATCTTCCCTTTCATCGTTGCATTTATCTATCTATCCATCATATAAATTAATTGAGAAATGACAGATTGGTCAACAGGAAGTAAACACACCTAAAAGAATAGTGAATGTTGATATTCTATATGAGGCTAGGTCCCTTGTGTAGAAGGAGGTCTCACAAATTTGTGATGCTCACTCTTTTAAACAAGAACACATTTCTGAATAACTTCAAACAAAAGTCCTAATGAAGACCAGCTCTGTTTGCATTATCATAGATTTAAATGTTTTTTTTAATGTAATATATACTACTCATGGTTTCCCCTCCCTCATCTCCTCAGTTTTTCTTCTTCCCCTTCCAATTCCATGCCTTATTTCTCTTTTTAGAATAAAAACAGGCAAAAATAAAAAAAAAATAAATCAACAGAAAATTTTTTTAAAAAGCCAGAGGAACACACACACACACACACACGCACACACACACACACACACACACACACACACACATTTAAAAAAAGAAAAGAAAAAAAGAACAAAAACAAAATCACAAAATCAAAATCAGAAATCAAAATATGCAACTAGCTGGGCAACAGTGACGCATGCCTTTAATCCCAGCACTCAGGAGGCAGAGCCAGGGGAATCTCTGTTAGTTTGAGGCCAACCTGGTCTACAGAGCAAAATCCAGGACAGGCACCAAAACTATGCAGAGAAAACTATCTCAAAAAAAAAAAAAAAGCATAATATGCAGCTAAAAGAACAATTAGGTTAAAAAATGTCAAACCAAGCAATATAGCAATTTGTGATGAAAAATATCTACAAAAATACCAACGAGTTAGTTTTGTGTTACTATCTACTTCTCGGTATGATACAGTAGTGGCACTAATGTGGGAATAATCTCTTTATTGTTTTTATTTTTTGGCATGATCAGCTAGTATTTAAATTAAGATTGCATATATAGCACCAATACAAATACAATTGTCTTCATTGACAGTCTTGTGACGTTTGATGTGCGGTGAAAAGACAGACTATGTAGCCACTAAGACAAAAGAAGGCAGTAAGACAGCAAATTCCAACAACGCCAGATGTGAAATGGAACTCTACACCAGCTGAATCCAAGGGAGTCCTTTTCCATTTTAACTGTTATCAGCTGGAAAGAAATACATATACAACTGTGTCACTAATTTTTTCATTGTCAAGGATTTTAAATCTGAACATAATTTTAGGCAGTTTAAATAGCAAATTTATTTTCAATAAAACAAAGGCAAATTATCTTCATATGTTTTTTTTCATTTCTCTAATTTCAAGACAATTTTTCTTAAAAATTCATTAGCATGATTATCAAAACTCATGTTTTTTATGTATGAGACATTTGACAATGTAAGTATGCCATTAATTTGAGAAAAACAGATTATTGTAAATTGTCACATGTAATTACCATTGGTTAACTAAAATTTATTTCGATGTTAAGGACTGAGTGAATTAGTTTATGGCTGGTAATATAATGAAGATGATGATTTGGGTCATATGAAAAGAAGATGACATCAGTTCATCAGATCTATTCTAAAGGATATATACATTGCTGGAAGATCTGAATAAAAAAAGCATTAAAAATCAAATCAATTAAATATATACTCATACCTCAAGGCCTTAAACTTTTATCTTTAAATGTAAATGCTAATGACAATTGAATAAATACTTAGTTTAAAAGTAGGAAATTCTATAATATCAAAATTTCAGAGAAATTTTAAATATATTTGAAATAATGGAAGATTTTTTTCTTTCAGAGATCCAATTTCACGTTTTCATTAATTTTTTTTTCATAGAATAAATACTGATGAGTGTCCCCCTCTCCCAGCTCCTACCAATGTCTCCCTACTTCTTCATCACCCCAACACTGTGCACTATATCTTCCCTCCAACCCTCTCCCCGCCCCAAGAAAAAATAAACATAAAAAAAAAAAAAAACAGAAAAACAAGAAAGGGAAAGCAAGAGAATTTCTTATTCTTTTTCTTTGTGGCTCTACAATGAACTTGGATGAAGTTAGTTCACAAAGTACATTTGATCAAATTGACCACTCCAGGAAACATTTATCAAACTTCCCGACTGAAGTAGGAATGACTACAGGTCATAAGGTAAGTTGTTTTTTTTTTTTTTCCACTTTCAGTTTTAGCAGAAAGGATAAATCATGTCAACTGGAATTGTGAATCACAGATTACTTTTCTATGAAAACACATAACATTGTATCATCATTTTGAAACCATATTACGTTAATGAGCATGACTTAATTTATATGTTATCTACTAAACTGTATTTGATACGTGTTATAAAATAATATTTTATGAACTCGTCAATTTTGTGCTGACTAAAATATATCCTTTAATAGCAAGCAACTATAATAGACATAGACATGAGGAGGAATTAACCTGGAAAAAAAGGATGAATTAGAATCAATTAGTAAATATGAAATTATGTCAGTACACGTGTGAATATGATATGATGTTCAATTTGGTTTACTTCATTAAACTTAATTCAGCATTTAAATTAATTATTAATTTTTTAATTAATAAACTAATTCCAGTGCTAGGGATCAAACGTAGGTCCTTTCCCATGATAGGCAAGGGCTTTGATTCTGATCTATAGTCTAAATAATTATTGTTCAATTTCTAAATTTGAGCTTCATTAAATGATAATCAATTTTGTTTCATTTGTACAAGTGTGGTGTAATTTTATGATGTTCATTTCTTCATGAAAAAAGAAGAATACATGAAAAAATAATATACACTTTCAGGTGTATATTATTATTGCTATTTAATCATAAATATTGCAGAGTACATAAAATAAGTAATTATATTATATACTTATTATGTAAGTATATATATACTTATTATATACTTATAATAAGTATATAATAATGCTATCCTATAAGAGAAATTATGAAATTATCACTTAGGTTCAAATATATGAATTTAGAAAAATTTTACTAGAGTTAATTCCATTAAAATCTGTCTTGACTGTTCATTTTAAAATACAGAATTTTACCTTTGAGATTACAGAAAATAAGAAAGTTAATTTCATTATTGTTTATGCTATTCAATCTATAAGTATTTGGAGACTCTTATTTATTCAAAATAAAATAGTCAAATATGTCACATAAGAGCTATACAACCATTATTATGAAGCTGATTATAATGAGATAGACATGAATCCACTGATAGACCATATTTTACAAGAAATGTAAGTCATAAAAATAATTACTTCTGTGCTCCCCTGAATAGTAATGTCATTTTTTCTAAATCATACTAGTAGGGATATCTTACTTACTAACTGGTAATGTGTGTGTGTGTGTGTGTGTGTGTGTGTATACTGGTTTTTGAGACAGGGTTTCTCTGAGTAGCTTTGGAGTCTATCCTGGAACTTGCTCTGCAGACCAAGCTGACCTCAAACTCACAAAATTTTGCCTGTCTCTGCCTCCCGAGTGCTGGGATTAAAGGTGTGTGCCACCACTGCCCAGTTTCATTTCTTATTATTTGTGCTGAATAGATAAATATTTGAAATAAAAAATTCAAGAAGTTAACAGATAATTATTAAAGCTGTACACTTGAAATACTTAGGTGACAGACAAAAATGAATTTACATGGAGAACAATTGAGTATAAAACGTCACAACTGGGATTTACATCAGTATTAGGATATAAATGCAAATGTCATATTTTTCTACTTGTTTAGTAAAGACAGTTCATGTTTAAATTTAGATAATAAATATTCTCCTATAAAAGTACATTTTCTTAAATCTTGCGAAATGTAAGAGGAAGATTTTTAGCAAGGCCTGTATAAGAGAAAGCTCACCAGAATAATTGTACTGATGGCAGAAGTGCTCCTACAACTTACCCCTCATTGAGGTGCTCTTGGCACGGGACACTACTGGAGAGCAAGAATCCTTTTATTTTAAAAAGGTGGTTTCTCATGATCCACTGAATGGCACTACACCTGCCATAAGCGCATCACTAGCTGGGGTGAGGGTATTGAATTTGTAAGAAATGTGTTGTGGGGTTCTGGGGGAATTACAGGGGGGAATTGATGGTTGGATGAGACTGCATTTTCTTGTATATATGAATTGAGGAATAAAGAAAAAATATTAATATAAAAGCAATGAATGATTTCAGTTTCTTTCAAAATGGGTCACAAGAAGGTTCACAACAGAATAAGGAAAATGTTGCTTACCCCATCTCAGTCAGCAAGTAGTATGTCCATGACATTGACATTGCTTTTCCTCAGCCTCAGTTCCTAAGGGACAATGAAGAAGAGTTCAATTCAGTTTCTGAACTTGTTCTGTTAAGTGTATAACAAGATGGTAACTAGATTTTAAGACATCTACTTGTTTCATAATGCACATCATTTATCTCAACTATACCTATAAGTATCTCAAATTCAAGTATCCTCCAAAGCCTATAGATCATAAAGGTCTAACTTTAAATATCAAATGACTTTCTACACCTAATTGACATTTCTGCATTGGCTTTTTCCCTTGACTAAAGCATTTATCAAGGTGCAGCATGAGGCATTGTAATTGTCAAGGTTTCATTGGGCCCTCAAATGCTAATCCTAAGGCAAATCTATCATCTATGATTTCCCTGATTACTGTGCCAAGTATGAGAAGAGTGCCTAGAGGTCATAGCTTTTTGTCCCTGTAGATAAAATTTGATATACATTTTATAAAAACCTTTCTACATGAATGACTTCTATTGTATGGAAAACAAACCTTAAGATTTGCATAGATTTATGAGACTCTCACTCCACCCTCCCTGGGGAAACTTCCTTAAGAAATGAATGGTGACCTAATTTAGAAGATATCTCCTCGCTTGTCTGAGGGCTATTCGGAAGATAGCTGTTGTTTCTTTAAATGGTTGCAGTTACAGTATGCTTATAACCATTACTATGGCTATCATTGTTTCACAGAGAAGACAGCTTAAGCACTGGATTCCATAGGAGTCCGTCCTTACTACCACCCCACCTAATTACATACTACCTCTGAAAGTGTGTTTGTGATTGTTGGAGACTCTCAAATTGTACCCAAGTTTGTGACAGATCACAAGTGTTCACCAGCTTTCTTGTACTTTGTTTTTTAGATTTTTTTCTTTTTTAGATTATACCTGAGATAATTGACTTTCAAAGAAGAATAGTTTTGTTCATCTCATTCTTTTAGACATTTCAGTCCATGATTGGGAAGACCCATTGCTTTCAGGGATCTATCAAGGAAAGAAACAAGGACAAGTGGTGTGTAGCATGGCAAAACTCGTCCTACGATGAACAGGGTTAAAAAGAATGAGTAGGAGCCAGGTACCAATATTCCCTTCAGTGTTATGCTCCCAATGACAAAATGATCATCTGGGAAGATCCATGTATTTATGTTTCAGCATCACCCAATGTTACCAAGTACAGATGTTGTCTTCAATGCTTGGGCTTTGGATGAACATTTTAGGTCACAAATGTAGTACAGGATTCTCAACGTTCAGTGTTGTCTTACTTTCTGCTGGCAGTTCTTGTAGTTCTTGGGGTTCTCCAAGCACAATGAATAACCAAGTCTTCCTTTTCTTCTTGAGGGCAATTAAAAGAAAGTTAGTCCAGTTTATCCTTTTCTCATTGCTATAGTCAGGTATAATTTGTCATGAGATTGGATGACATTCAAGGAATTAATTAAATGATGCTTCCCCCCCCCCCTTTGGTATTTCTCTATTTTATTTTTTTTTAATTTTATAATTTAATTCAATTTTACATATCAGCCACGGATTCCCTTGCTCTCCACCACACCCCACACCCCACACCCCCAACCCCAACCCCCACCCCCAACCCCCGTCACCGCCTTCCTCCTGGCCCACCCTGCATTCTCATCTACTCCAGGGCAAAGACTCCCCTGAGGATTGAGTTCAACCTGGTAGATTCAGTCCATGCAGGTCCAGTCCCCTCCTCCCAGGCTGAGCCAAGTGTCCCTGTATAAGCCCCAGGTTTCAAACAGCCAACTCATGCACTGAGTACAGGACCCAGTCCCACTGCCTGGATGCCTCCCAATCAGGTCGAGAGACAGCCCAAACTGACCTACTCTGGTGATGGGATGGCCAAACACCCTAACTGTTGTGCTAGAAACCCCATCCAGTGACTGAGGGACCCGGATGCAGAGATCCACAGTCAGGCCCCAGGTGGAGCTCCAGGAGTCCAACTGGCAAGAAAGACAAGGGTTTGTATGAGCGAGAAAGTTGAGACCAAGGTTGGATAAAGCACAGGAACAAATAGCCAAACGAATGGAAACACATAAACTAAATGATGCTTTTTTTTTATTTTTGTATTGCACCTTAATAAATCACCACAAATTTAGCATTTAAAATTTTGTTATTACTTTTCTATATCCCTGAAATCTGGGTCCAATTTTTCTAGGTTTGCTACTTTTAAGGTCTCAACAGGCTGCACTTGGATTAATGTCAAGGCTTTCATAGGAAAATATTCACATTTAAGATTGTTCTTGTCTTAACAAATTTAATTTCTTAATGGATGCACAGGCAAGGTCCTGATTTCCTGAACAGATGTTGATTGGGGGGGCGGGGCAGCTAGTTCCTTACTGCATGGCCTTATAAGACTTATCTTTTCTTCGCTAAACAAATGATTGTTTCTATTCATTTAAGTAAACAAAATACTGATATATACCTCCATTCAGTAACATAGCCTTAGGGATGTTAATTCATCATGAAGGGCAGCCTAATCACAGGAGAGATACCCTCATTTCATCACCTCTCATTATTTAGAAGCCAATTGTAGATACTATTCCTAATCTCAACAAGAGAGATAGGGTGAGATAATATGAAATGGAGAGAGCTGGAAAGGCTAATTTAAAATTTTGCATTCTCCAATGGGTTGATGCTTAAAGGAGGGGAAATTACAGAAATGATTATTCGTATTTTGGGTTGAGGCTTAGCTACTGCTACTTTAGTTGATCATTTCAATGAAGTTAACTGGGAGAGTAGTTGCACTGAAGGCATAACTTCTGTGAGATCACATAAAACCCAGCAGTGAGGTTCAGTTAAAATACCACATTAGCTTGGGGGCTCCTCTGCTGTACTTTACCTTTTGAGAAGGCTGTAGTCCTGATGCTGAAGCTAAAATCTAATTTCTGTTCTTCTGACACTGATAACTACAGAGCAGGATTGTGTTTGTGTTCCACAAACTTGGAGTGGCAACAACCTTTTCACCAATTATATCTCCTTATATATTGACTTCATCCAGAATGATCAGTAGCAAAAGAGAGAGTGAACTTTTGTAAAATGAACACAGATCTATAACATAATTTAGCAAAGACAGTAAGACAGACCCAGTAAGTCAGGTCTATTTAACCTTCTAATCTTGACCAAGAATGGTGGATGAGTCCTATCTCGGGATAATCACACTCAATAATGAACCAGGATTTCAAGATTTTAGGCCAAGAATCTCTCTTCTTCATCTGATAGATTTCCTTGAGTGACTGGGAAGAAATTGGTGCCATGATTGTAAGTGACTGCATTGCTAGGTGCCCTCTCTGTCCATGGCTGAGTGGCTTCAGCGACGAATTGTACATTTTTGGCAAGATCTGAGAAGGAAAATTCATTTGTGCAAATTAATTTTCAAGGTCATAGTGGTGTGGAGTGAATCAGCTGATTGTACTGGAATTGTAACCTAGAATACTGGATACAGAGAGTCAGTCCATGTTTACTATGATGCCCATATTTCATCCATAATGATAAAGAATCAACCAGTTTGGCTTTATTCTGTTATATCCTAGAACAGACCATTAGTGTGAGCAAGACATGTTGACTATTTGGTTTCCTAGGACTGTTATAACAGATGACCACACACTCAATGATTTAATACAACAGAAATATCTTCTCTGGTAAACCTCAGAAGTCTGAAGATAAAAAGAAAGAAGGATGAGATTCTTCTGAAGGTTCTGAAAGGTAATCTAATCTTCCCATACCTCATTTCTAGCTTCTGGGGGATGCAGCCAGTCTTCCCAAGACCTTCGTTCCTGGGTCTCATCTGTGTTGGTGTGTTTTGAACAGCCCTTTCCTTTTCCTTATAAAGATAAAGATTTCAGTTTTTAGATTTAGGGCCTACCATAAATCTAGAATGATCTAATCTCAAGATCCTTAACTTTATTGCATCTATCTTCAAATGTGTACAGATGCAAAAATACCAGGATGTGTTACTTAGACATATGTTTTAGGGATATTATTCAACCCTTTGTAGTGACCCAAATAGTCCAGTAAGTATGTGTGATTTATCTCTACAGTGTTTGCCCCAAAGACATGTTTTATTCTGACAGTTTTATGTTTAGCTGAAGCAAATTAAGTGGTGGGGAAAGACACTGAGGATATGGTTAGGGACAGTGATTCTGAGCTGTTAGCTGAAGGCTTAGGCTTGCTTTCATTTCAGCCCACCACAGCTCAAGTCTCACTTAGGATTTATTTTTTTTCCAAGGTGATCCCAAGTCCTCAAATACATTGAACTATATTTTTTGTTCACTCAATACTATATTTTTCCTTTGCAAAATTCTCATAGCAGACAATTTTTTGTTTCATCTTTTGAACACCTGGTTTAGCTGCCATGGAGCTTTTTCATATGGGGCTGTTGAGCTGAGAGTTTCACTTCTTAATACTCTGTCTTAACATTCTTTTCATGATCAGAGGTGAAGAATCATCATGCCAGACTCCACTTGGACAGAATTCTTTTATTCTTTCACTCTTTAGATCCCAAATGTAAACTCTTTTCCAGTAAAGGGCAGTGTGAGCATTCCCTTCTACGTTGCTACTACTCACTCTACTGAGCATGTTTCCTCATCACAAGGAGTTATGCCATTATTTTTTTCTTCCTTTCATAAATATCAAACTCTACCACTGAGCTATACTCCCAAACTCTATCCTTGGCACTCTGAAGGGAAATTTCTCCCAGCATCATATCATCATTTCCAGTCTGTACAGAATTGTAACAGATCTGAGACTACACAGCTCCTATGCTTACCAGATGAATCCACCACAGTTTGCAGTGGGGGTGGTTATAAACACTGGTGGAGAAAGATAAAGGACTTCTTAACAACAGCACATCAAAGAGCATGCTACCCCTGATACAATAAAAATTAATTTTGATTATGTCTACATGAGCAGTTGTGGGCATCTTAGGAAAGAAACCATTAGCTAAAGGATATGGTGTCTTTCAACATGAAGAGTGCACATTAGTAAACCCTTTGGTATGGAGCAAGATAACATCTCTGCATTCCAAGGATGCTTCCAGTAGAAATATCCTTGAAAAGAGATGTCAAAACAAAGGACAGTTAGAGATTCTATTTAGGGGACACTCAACATTATGAGAGTTGCTTGGAGAAGGCTTTAAACAAACTCGAATCCAGTATTGGATTCAAGGTCATTCCTTATGTATTGTCCATTAGATAAAAGCCAACTTTATTTTTGTTTGAAATTCTGCAACCTATCTTTTAAATAAGTTAAGCTTAGTACTAGACCAAGATATTAAATTGTTATGGCAGTTTCATATCAAATACTCTTTATTTTTTCTTTCTTTCGGGAATTTTGATTTTCACTTAAAATATAGAACCATGAGTTTTATTATACAACCTCATACAGGTTCCTATTTTACTTTAATCATAATCACTTCCAAATACCCTCATTTTTATTCCTTTTCCTGCTCCTAGTCCCTTTGTCACCCTAAATATTTAGCTTTATGTCATATACATTCTCCATAATTACAGAAAACATGAGAGTAGGTTCTGATCATTAAAAGAATGAAGTTAATATCTTCAGTAAGACATTAACACAGGACTGATGACTCAAGTTATACAAAACTTTTAAATTTGCAGTGACTTAAATTTATAGAAAAAATAGCTTATTAATGTCAAGGATATTTAAAATAAAGAAAAACAGAATGAAAATATATATTCTGTTAAGCGCCAACATGCAAAGTTTGTGGTTACTTCCCAAGAGGTAATATATTACAGTAGTTTTACTGTAATATAAGCTTAGAAGTAAAATGCCAATTAAATGTTATTTTGGTGGAAGAACACATCATTCTTTTTCTTTTTTTTTTTAAAAGTTATTCTTCTCTCATATAAAAACAGACATATTGATCAAATTAACTGAAATGAGGACCCATATTCAGATCCACATACTTACAGACACCCGATTTTTGATAAAGAAGCCAGAAATACACAATGAAAAAAAATCTTCAACAAATGGCATTGGTCCAACTGAATGGCTGCATGTAGAAGAATGCAAATAGATCCACATCTATTACCTTGCACAAGTCTCAAGTCCAAGTGGATCAAAGACCTCAACATAAAACTATAAACACTGATTCTGATAGAAGAGAAAGTAGGCAATAGCCTTGAATCCATTGGCACATGAGACAACTTCCTGAACAAAACACCAATAGCGCAGGCACATGAAGACCAACAATTAATAAATGGGATCTCATGAAACTGAAAGGCAAAGGATACTGTCAAGAGAACAAAAAGGCAGCCTACAGAATGGGAAAAGATTGTCACCAACTCCACATCTGACAGAGGGCGGATATCCAAAATATATAAATAACTCTAGAAAGTAGACATCTGCAAACTAAGAAATCCAATTTAAAAATGGGATACAGTACTAAACAGAGAATTCTTAACAGAGGAATCTCAAGTGACTGAGAAATACTTGCAGAAATTTTCAACATCCTTAGCCATCAAAGACATGCAAATCAAAATAACTTTGAGATTCTATCTTAAACCTGTCAGAATGATTAAGTTCTAAACCACAGTGACAGCTCATTCTGGCAAGGAGTGGAGCAAGAGGAACACTCCTCTCTTGCTCATGGGAGTGCAGCTTATACAGCCACTATGGAAATCAATATAGTGGTTTCTCAGAAAACTGGTACTCAATCTATCTCAAGACTCAGCTTTACCAGTCCTTAGAATAAGGATGCTCTATTTACCACAAGGACACATGTTCAACCATATTCATAGCAGCTTTATTCATAGTAGTCAGAAGCTGGAAACAACCTAGACATTCCTCAACTCAACTGAAAAATGGATTAAAAGATGTGGTGCATTTATAGAATGGAGGTGTTACTCTTCTGTAAAAAGAAATGACATCATGAAAATTACTGGCAAATAGATGAAACCAGAAAAAAAAATATCCTGAGTGAGGTAATCTAGACCTCAAAAGACAAACATTGTATGTACTCATTCACTTGTAAATGGATACTAGCTATAAAGTGAAGGATAATCATGCTACACTCAATAGACCCATAAAGGCACATCATTCTTAAAGCAAGTTTCTCAATGAAAACACTAGCCAAGAAAACTAGCAAACGTATATACACTAATGACTATACTTTCCTTTTGAGATAGGAAGTGTTATAAACACCTGGATGGCTTCAGGTCTCAATAACAGTTTTTCTCCTGTGCCAGCACTGGCTCTCCTTCCTTTGCAGGAATTTCTCTCTAACAAAGGCCATACATCCTGTTCATCGTATTTTTGTTTTAATTTGGACAATTATAGGCTTTCTCACTACCTTGTCATTTCTAATGGAATAAATTGCTTGTCTCCACACGCCCTTTTCTTTTACATCACTCCTTGTTGTATTAAAGCATAAATTTCTATGGATTTTTCTTCATCCTTTTCTGAAATTATTCATTTCCTTTAAATGCAAACAAGCAAGCTTCATGAACTTTAGGTTTACAAGCCATGTATAAAAATAATGGGAATTTCTGAGGAATTTTTATATGCTAGACAATTTTCATCTTGAGAACTTTTCCTCTCCATTCTCTGTGAATGTCATAGTCACAGGAATGAACATCACCAAATGTTCCACTCCAATAACTTAAGGTAGGTAGTGAGTTAAAATATAGGTGACAATATCCAAGCTATGAATATTTGTATATTTTGACATTTAACAAGAATATTTCTTCCATATTGTAAGCCCTTACAGAGCTTTCCTTGATATATTTCTAAACAAGGGGCAATTCATTTCTACTTTGTCACTTCTGGCTTAGGGGACACATAATCTACCTATGCACAAGCATAAAATTCACTTGTCTTTTTTCTACCATGTGAATTATTGCTTAGAACATTGTGGAGCCACAAAATGCTTTAATGCTTTATGTTTCTACATTTATTTATCCCTAGGTAGCCACTTTCATGGAAGTATGAGGAATACTGAGAAATTGCAGAATTTATATGGAAAGTGACATCTTAAGTATGTGAAAAAGTCTTTTTTAGTTAGGAATTCCAGAAACTGAGAATTCTAAAAGTATCTTCAAAAAATGCTCAGAGCTCAGATATGCCCACAAGTTCCTCTTAGGTCTCATGTGAAAGTCTCTCTCTGGGGTGGATTTTGTTCATGTATTTTGGAGGACAGGAGATTCTTGTCATCTTCAATATAATTCACTCAAAAAGGAACAGTAATATTTCCCATAAGCCCTCTGTCACTTCTGATACCTGAGATTTCTTTATTTCCTTTTTCTATTCTTTCAAAGGTTGAAAACTCAAGGGCAGCTATGTTATTAGGCTCTTTGTGCCTCTATAACAAAATACCAGACTCGGTAATTTAGGAACAGATACGTACTTTATCGCAATTGCAGATTTTAAATTCAAGAACAAAACACAGGTTGGCTAAGTTGTCAGGGAACTGATACCCTCTAGAAAGGAGTGTTGCTGAGGGTGCTCATGGCACAAAACAAGGAAAGCCAAATCTTGTTGACCAAATTACCCATTAAAAGCCCATCACTGATGTCCATTAGATCAGTCACCAGGTTACAACATAGTCATGCTACAGAGAAAGGAACACTGAAATAATTCTAGGTTTAATAACTTTTTGAGGTTTGCATATATTTCTATAAGGCTGGGCATTCTTGGTTTAATGCATGTCTGCTCAGGAATAACAAAGTTCAAAGCTATTCTGAGAGATATTTTGCATCTTTTGAGGTAAAATTATAAAATATTATATATAGCTTAATGCAAAGCCATTGGCCTATTGAAAATTAGTACACCCATGTATGCATTACTATATACATATAGAACTCCAATATTTCTATTAAAAGAAAAATTAATGTCTTTATAAATATTTTGTGTTGAGCCTATACCCCATAAACAGCTACTATTTTGAGTTAGAATGTAGAGAAATAATTTCTATTATTTTGATGCTTATGCAAATGGGGTAATTTAGCATTTCCTCATTGGATATTTGTTTTCTAGTGGATATAATTTTATTTTTTGTACACTTCAATTGTATTAGGTACTTCTCTCTGTCTCTGTCTTCTCTCTCTCTCTCTCTCTCTCTCTCTCTCTTTCTGTATGTTTTTTTTTTTGTGTGTGTGTGTGTGTGTGTGTGTGTGTGTGTGCAGGTAGTTACTTGCTGAATGCTATGCCAGTGTGTACCTATCACAGTTTATTTATTTTGAAAGGAAAGATGATTATCTTTCAAATGATTGGGTCGTATAAGTTAAATGGCTTCAAGCAGTCTATATATCATTATGAATATGTTTTCATATTTCATGAATAAATCTTGGTTACTGGGATCATAACTTAGATATATGTCTAATTTTATATAAAAATGCCAAATAATTTCCAAAGATGATTGTGCTCTTTTATATAACCACCAAAAACTGATTAAAGTTTGCATTTATCCATAACTCATCAAAACTGCTGTGCTCTGTCTTTCAAAAATTTTGACATTGTAGTGAGCACAAATGTAGTATATTGTTATGGACTTTATTTTATTTATGCATTTGATAATTTTGAAAAGAATTTCACATAATGTTCTGGTTCAAGTCCAATATTGGTATTTTAATAGATGTTTCACATTTCTTACATTCATCTTTAGAAATGAGTTGCTTCAGATATGAGTTCTTTGCATAGTTATATCAACATACTTATTTCTATGTAAAATAATTTGTGTAATAGGATATTGACACAATATGGATAATCATTGACTTTCTCTGTTTAATTTCTGTTACTCATTCTGTACTTTGTTGTTTTCAATTGCGGCATTAAAAAACCTTTCCATTGTTTTCCATGGTCTTAAAATTTTCACTGTATAAGATTTTCACTATTTAGCTTATGATTATTCCAAGGTGTTTTTATTTTGAGCCTGATTTCTTTCTGTGTAGGTTTTCATTTATATATAGGAAAACTACTGCTTTTTTAGGATATTTTTTTTCTTTTTTGCATCCTTACATTTTGCTGAATGTATCAGCTGTAGAGATTTCTGGTAGAACCTTTAAAGTCTTTTTATGTACAGAGCCATATCATCTGTAAATAAGGATATTTTGACGTCTTCTTTTCCCATTCATGTATCCCTTGTCTTACCTCTCTAACTAATCATCCATTTACTATACTGAACAGAAAGTGAAGAGTGAACATCCTTGTCTTAGTCCTAATTTCAGTGGAAATGCTTTCAGTTTTTCTACAATCAATATGATGTTGACAGTGGACTTTATATAAATTGCTTAGATTTATATAATTTTCTTAGATTCTCTGGGGATTTTATCCTGAATGGCTATGGGCTTTGTCAAAGGCCTTTTCTGTATCCATTGTAATTGTCATGTGGTTTATTTCCTTTAGTCTACTTATGTGGTGGATCACATTAATTAATTTATGTATATGGAACTATCCCTGCATCCCTAGGATGAAGCCAACATAATTGTAGTAGCTAATCTATTTGCAATGATCTTCAATTTGGTTTGCAAGCATTTTATTAAAAACTTTTGCATACATGTTCTGCAGAAATATTGGTACATAAATCACTTTTTTGTTAGGTCTTTGTCTGACTTTGGTATCAGAATAATGTTGGCTTCATAAGATGAATTTGCAAATGTCCTTTCCTTTCATCCTTTTAGTTTTTCTTTGGGTATCTAGAAAGTTCTGTTCTCAATACAACTGGTCTTGTGCTTGTTTTAGCTGGGAGAGTTAAAAAAGAAAATTATTGTTTCTTTCTCACTGGCTGTTGCAGGTCAATTAAAGTTATTTATTTTATCCTGATAGGTCTAAAACATCTACAAATTGATTCACATCTTTCAGATTTTCAGTTTGGTACAATATAGATTTTTAATGCATATCCTTAGAGTTTTCGAAATTTCCTCAGTGTCTGTTGTAATACATCCAATTTCAACTCTAATTTGCTTTTACATGGATGGAATATGGCATAATGAGAATTTAAGAATAATGGACATGTTTCATCTTGATTAAATCATAGATGAGTGTATATAATTTATCAAAATCCTCCAAATTAAAATGTATAATTATTATAAAGTGAAAAATATACATTCAAAACAAACACTAAAGAGGAACATCATTATTCTATCTTTTGAGAATGGAAAAAAATAAGAATCAATTTTATTTGCTTTTTAATTTTTTTATATTTTTTCTTCATGCAATATATTTTGATCATATTTCCTTCTACCCCAACAATTCCCAGAACCTCCCACCCCACCCTCTTAAATTTAGTTTTCTATCTTTCACCAAAAATCAAAAAAAAAAAAAAACCCACAAAATGGAAATCAAATCAAACAAAAGGCAAATAAGGAAAAAAAAATGACACATAAAGGCCACTAAGACAATATGGAGTTCTTTTTGTGTTAAACAACCAAGAATGGGTATGGGGCCTCCAATTGGGGTATAGTTCATTTACTCAGTGACAGTCCATTGGAGAAAGCTTACTTTACCTTTCCCAACAGGCACCAACTGAAAATTTCCTCTTGGTTGTACGTTGGTGCCCATGTCCATGTCTCCCCCTCAGTGCTGGAATCTTGCCTGTATTGAATCTGTGCAGATCCTATTTGTGCTCCCATAATTTCTGTGAGTTTATATATTCACCAGTACAATCGTCTCTGGAAGATACCTATCCTTGTTTCTTAAAATTCATGTGGCAGTAAATGACAACTAATATATAGAGACTCACAACTGATCAAGACAGAGAGAATAAACACTTGCAGAATGGCAAACACTAAATAGCCACACGCATCACTGTCCCTCTTCCTAACACTTGAGGATCATTGACAAAGAGGAAGCAGAAAGTTTCCATGAGCCAGAGATGATGGATAACTCCAAGGAAACTGTGATTTCTGACAATATCAAAACATTTGTACATTTGGACTCTCAGCATTTATCACAGCATGCACAAGGCATGGGCAAACACAGGCCAGACAACATCCCAGCATGAAGACAGAGGTGAGTATGAAGTCCCACCCCTCGCTTCAGATCTTTTGTGAATGGTCAGCTGCTGTGTGTGGTAAAGAAAGTTTTCTTTAAATAAGTGGCCGGCCCCTTGTAAGTCGACAGCATGCCAGTGAAATGCCAACCTTCAAGAGTATATGCTCAGCACAAATTGGATTTGACACATTTTCAATAGAAGATGGTACACTGTTGGGTGGATAGGAAAAGGATGAAATCTCAGAGGGATTAGGAGAGGGGGAAATATGATTAAAACACATTATATGAAATTCTCAAATAGCCAATTCAAAATTATACAAATAAATATTTTTTTTTAAGTCAGAACATCCTAAACATTCCTTAGATTATTATTTTGTGTGTGTGTGTATGGTTACAGTGGAATTAAAATTTTTTTTGTCTGCTTATAAGAACAACTGATTCTCCAGGCAGTGGTGGTGCACGCCTTTAATCCCAGCACTTGGGAGGCAGAGCCAGGCGGATCTCTGTGAGTTCGAGGTCAGCCTGAGCTACTAAGTGAGTTCCAGGAAAGGCGCAAAGCTACACAGAGAAACCCCATTTTGAAAAACCAAAAAAAAAAAAAAAAGAACAACTGATTCTTTTTGAAAAGCTTGTGTCCCAGAATTTTAAAAATTTACTGTTAAATTTCATTTATTTCTATTTATTGATTTGCTATGTATACATATGATAGGAATGTGCATATGCATGTTCACATGTAGGTGGATGGACTTTATCCACTTAGCCATTACCACATTCCTGCTTTTATATTTCCATGGAGTTTTGATGATAGAAAATAAGCACCATGTGCCCATAATGACAGTCATACTTTTCTCATCAAGTAGTTATTAATTACCTTATTTATATATCATTATTATTTCAGTAGGAATTATGAGATTTTGGAGAATAATATTAGAAAGAATGATCACACTATACTTGTGTAATATTAGAGAAAAGTACTGCACAATGTTTTACCACAAGTAATCAGGTCACTTACAAAGTTAAAGCAGATTGAAAAACAATTCTAATCTATTTTTGAGTATCTGAAAAGTTTTATTTTATCACAAATATATATTAATTTTCAAATAAAACACTGCTTAGATATTAATTGAATTCATATTTTTTTGTTTTTATTCTACCCATAGATACATTACTTTAAAACATTAAGAAATGTTAGTCTGTCATTTTAATTTTTTAATAGCCTTCACGGTGTTATGTAGCTTTTTCTGTCACAGAAAGAGAAGGAAGTCTTAAAAAATTTTAGAAGTTAATGAAATATGCAAGGTGGAGGAAACTCAAAAAAATTAGATGATTCACAAGACTAAGTAGTATAAATAATTGTTGAAATGACTTTTGAAGGTGGAGATGCCTGCACTGTAATAAGTGGATTCCAATGGTGCGATTTTTAAACGTTATTACCCCAGTTATGGTGCAGCTTTTCAGAATGTGGCTGGCATGGAGTTACACATAGTCCCCTAAGTAACATCAATTAACTCATCAGTTAAACAAGCTAGACTTTGGTTTAATAATTTGTTCTATCATTTGCTCCTTATCCTAGGTTGGTGGGTTTTTGCTCTTGTCTCTCCAGAAATATTGATCTTATATTATGACTGATTTTCTACCGTATTGGATGTAATCTAGTAACAGCTCATTATTTTTGTATCTTTTCACATGAAGTAACAACCATTAATGTAGTTTTTAAAATACATTCTTTCAAGTATTAGCTTCAAGCTCTAGACACCATTCTGGTTATATTTGAAGAATCCTTTTTCTACATACTGAAAAAGTATGCATCAGTACTTCACCTGTTGTATTATTTATAATTACTCATTAAATATAAAGTCTTTGTCCCAAAATACATTTTGAGAAAATTGTTATAAATATAGAGGATTAACTTTGCTTTAATAATTTTGTTTGGAAGAAATTTAATATTTTCTACTTCTTAAACATTTTATAGTTCTGGCACTCTGTTATTTTCATTGGTATATTTTCTAGGCTTAAATATTCCTAACCTTTCTTATACAAATGTATTAGTGAAAAATTCTTTCACATTATGAGTCTGAAAACTTTTTTTTTTTTTGAGACAGGGTTTCTCTGTGTAGCTTTGCGCCTTTCCTGGAACTCACTTGGCAGCCCAGGCTGGCCTCGAACTCACAGAGATCTGCCTAGCTCAGCCTCCCGAGTGCTAGGATTAAAGGCGTGCGCCACCACTGCCCGGCAAGTCTGAAAACTTTTAATTGCATGTGATCTAGTTGACATTTCCTAATTGACATTTTAAAAGGATTTCTTTAATACAATACAATTTTAATTTTGTGTCATGTGTGTACATGAGGGCATCTCTGAACACCACATGTGTGCAGGTGCCCGTGGAATTCGGAAGAGGGTGGTGGATTCCCTGGAGCTAAGGTATAGACAGCTCTGAACTGTGGGTGTGGGTGCTAGGAACTAAACTTAGGTCCTCTGAATAAGCAACAAGTACTTTTAGTCTCTGAGCCATCTCTTCAAGCACTCGGGTTGAATTTTGAATTACTAATTTATGCAACAACTACAGCCATGCCCATATTGCATGTGCATATATGAAGGCAAATACTCATGCATGGACAATAAAATTAAATATTATTAACATATTCCTTTTGTATTTTGTTGTTGTTGTTTCACTGAAGAGATTTGTGATCATTTTGTTCATTTCAAATGTACCTTCTTTACTTATGTATCCCAATGAAAATAAATAGTTTGTTCATTCCTTATCCAATTTTTATGATAGCTCATCATCCTAGAATTTCTATCAGTTGACTGCTTTTATGTTTGCTTTTTTAATGGTTTCGGTTTCCTGAGACTGAATCACAGATTCTTAATAGGTTAATTTGGAGTTGAGCTGTGGACACTGTGATGTAAGAACATTTACAATGAAAAGTTTATTGTTCAATTTTATTTTAACCAAATTGTTGTGATTTTCCACCTTTGAAACAAATATTGCCTTTGAGTTCACTACAGCAGTTTAGATGAAAATGAACATTAACCGTTTGTAATGAATGCTAAGACTAAGCAGGTTTCACTCTTTCCTTTGATGGATTGTGTTTGCCAGAGTTGCCAGTGCATTTTATTTGACCTTTCTCCTTAACTCTCATTCATCTTAAACCTTTTGTCACATGAGTGACAGGCCATCATGGTGTGATGGAAGACAAAACTTCACCTTGTCAGCTAAATGTGATCAAAACATTTTTTTGAAAATGTTTGTGATTTGGAAGGCAGCTTAGGCTAAATTATTTTGTGACATTCAATGTTTAAGGATAAACTTTATACATCCAAGTTTGCTATTGGAATAACTTTAATAATACTTACACATAAAGATCATAATGGAGAGATGATTTTTCTGACAGGGTTTGGAAGAATGACAAGAGACAGAATTACTTTTAAAAAAAAGTTATCATGACAAAAAACAGTTTAAGTGTGTGTGTGTGTGTGTGTGTGTGTGTGTGTGTGTGTGTATGAATGTGTTTATGCCTGTGTTCATGTCTATGTCTTACTATATTTCTTAATCCCTTTGATGAACTTTAGGCATTAAAAAGATATGCAGTCTCCTTGGAGATTTCCACTGAACTTTAATACCTTGTGGCCTTTCATGCTGTTGGGAATTTTGACAGTATATATGATATATGATTCATATATGATCTGTGATTTTTATATTCCTTTAGCAGAAATCATCTATCTGCTCACAGAATAGACATCACTGAGGTTAAGAAAAGAGTAGAGTTTCTCATCTTTTGTAGGACATTCATCTCATACCTGAGACTTTTTATTACAAAACCCTGAAAGATTCTCTGCTTTGCATGTATATACCAATAGACAGAGGGCATTCATATTGTAAATCAATGAACTCATTTCTTACTTTGGCAGGATCTGTAGTGATTTAGTAGTAGAATATGAGCACAGAGTGCAGATATTGACATGACACATTTTTATCCCTTCCCCCCAGAATATGTTTTATCCACAGAAGAGCAGAGAAATAAGAATGACAAAATAATTACAAGAGAGAAAAACCTATTGCCCTGGAACACAAATGGAGAGAAGTAGACCCTTGAGTCTTTTTAACCACAGGTGCTAGAGTTAGAAAATAGAGTAATATCCAAGATTGTCAACTTTATAATACACAGAATAGATTACATGGATGTATAGAAAAAATGTCTTTGACTAATTATAATTAGTTATTATTAAAGGCTAATATTGCATTGTTTTTGAAAAATAAAATGTGATAAACAAAAAAATGCAACTCCTTAAATTTAACATATGTGAATTAAGCATATAAATGAACATAGGAAAATATGTATATTTCAATTTTCTTTCCATTGCTAACTTATCTATCCAATTTTTCCATAAACTGATTATTTACATTTCTTAATAAGAAAAAATAAATAAATGTTCATCCAAGTGGTATAAAACAATGTTCTAGGAGAGTTGATATTGAAATAATTGAGTTCTGATTTTATAACCCACTGTCAATCTGCAAATAGCTGTTATTTGTCAAATGATATTTATTGGTATAAATTCACTACAATAAACAATGACTTTGCATTAGGTTGTTTCTGAAAAATGTGAATATTCCTACACAGTGTGTTACAAAATACAACTATTCTCTTTTGTTGATTTTAAAACTAAAGTAAAATAAAAACTTTACTTACTTGTTGTAGTCTTAAATACAATGAGTACCACTAGTGTTACCCATATGCCCTTGGGCATTTGACCATCCACTGGGACTTGAGTACATTGGCAGTGACTTGTAGTTGTCAGGGGTATTTGATTCTCAAGGGAATTGAAATGGAATTGTGGATGTATATGATCCCGACACAATATGTATGTGTGTATATATATATGGTATATGGGAAACTTTCAAATAGTAAAAATAATGTAAATAGCACATATTTTGATTTGTAATTATTTTATTTATTATTTATTTATGTATTTTTGTGGGCATCTATGTGTACATGTGATTGTGGGTACAGTGTTTACATGTGTATGGAAGACAGAAGTTGATATCAGGTGTCTCCTTCAATTGCTTTCTAATTTATTATTTGTTCATTCTTGTTTAAATTATGCAAACAGAATATTTCTGCTACAATAACTCCTTTTTTCTTGCCATAAAATTATTTTTCAACACTATGGTAGATTTGGAAGAGATTAAATTAAAGTGTTATCTATTGCTCTATGATGAAGAAAGATGAGATAGTATACTTAGTAATTAAAGGAGATGTTAAAAATCAAGAATATGAAAATGAAAGTATTATTTTTGCTCTGGACTTTCATAAGCATCATATACTGAGGTCATCTAGTTACAGAATCTACATTGACTCATCTTCCTCTTATTTATAATCATATTTTATTGATAAGACATAAATTTTTATTGATGAAATAGTTTAACCAGGCATTTCAAAACATAAAATAATTAAAGGCTATTATATATCTTGTCAGAACATTTAAAAAATACAAAATTTGTACTAAAGACAAATAATAGAAGAATGCAAGCACAAATGAAACAAAAAACCAAACAACAACAAAGTCTCAAAGGAATACCCCAGAAATCTGTTCCCTTTCATATCCAAGTAACAGGTCTCAGAAAACATCCTAGCAATGCTCTTTTATGTATATTTAAATTTTTTTTACCATTATTACACAAACTAGTACATCAAAAGCAATAAAGCTAATTAAAATATACTGCTTTAAAAATATAACAGATTAATTCTGAAAAAAACCCACAATAAAAGTCATTTTAATCAAAACTGTATATAAAGCCCATATAACTTTCATTAACCTTGTTAGAAACCACTCTAATATTTATTTGATGAGTTAAGGAAGGCCATAAATGTCACAAGGAATGTTCCGTTGGAGGAACTTACACTAAATAACATGAGAACTAATCATTCAGCTCTCACCTTACTCCATATGGGTTTTCTATATAATTGAATGAATTGTTTTTATTGAAAACTTTTCCAATTATTCTTCAGGTCTCTTCATTTACTCAGAGATAATTTTACCTTCTTTAGGTTTGTTTCCAAAATATGAGGGACTAAGTTTTTCTTTTTTCTCTTCTTTTTTTTCTTTCTTGTTTGAGACTTTTAATATACAGCCAACGTAACAATGACATGAAATATAGTTATCATGATTGTGAGATACAGGGTCTAGATTCACTGAGGCTCTCAGAGACACAGAATTGAAAGGGAAAATAGGGATGACTAAATTTAGCAAATGTTGTCTTGGAAATGGTCTGTGTTACTACAACTCACTGAGACAAGGGAGTGATATTCTTTTTCTTCTCTGAGAGTTTAGATGTTTTTGTATTACAAGTGAAGCTTGCCCTAATGAGGACCAATCAATCCAGCTTAAAGCCATAGGACATTTCAGATGGCTGCTATTAATCAGTTATTTATATATATTTATTAATGGAGTGCTCACTTATAATAAAAATCTAACAAGTTAGAGGACATATTTGTTTAGCTTTTACTGCTCACTTATTTGTATTTTTTAAATTTTATAAACTTTATTATAAAAACATGAAAATAAATAAAAATATGACTTTTAACATAACATTTCATTTAAAATGGCTTAAAAATGTAAATATATATTAGGAAAGCTTTTTTGTACTATTAGCTAGTGTGCCTATATATCACAAAGCTATTAACCTTTCTCATTAAATGTTGAAATCATTTTTAAAAATTTTCAACACTGTATTTGAAGTTATTATTTTTCATCCCTCATCCTCTACCTGATACTGTGTACTTCCTATCCATGCAACTCTTATTCATTTTCTCACAAAAATCCAAATAATCATAAAAAAAAACCCAAGACAAAAAGCAAAACAGTACCCCCAGAAGACAGAGGGCATCAAACAATAACCAGGAAAGACATACATTCTCAAAAAACAAAACAAAAACAGCAACAAAAATTCAGAGTATGTTCTTGTGTTTATGAGCTATTACTAAACAGGAGACCTGCATTAGATGTAGCTGCTATACTCAGTATTACTCCATGCAAGAAAATTGATATTCCCCTTATATGAACCACATCAATGACCAGGCTGGCATGATAACTTTACGGATGCAGTAGTAACACGAACACCTTGGCAATAACCAACAACTTTTTAATTGGATTTATGACCCACCAACAAGAGAGATAGCATACCTGAATCTGGATACTTAGCTAGCTACTCAGTGTTAGTGAAATCATGACTATTAAAGAAATTTCTCTTTGCAGCAGATGGAAACTATTACAGAAAGTCACAAACAATAAAAACCCAATGTTCTGGATCCCAGTCTCTTGGATTATTGTACCAAACTCTCCACCACACACCTAAGGCTCAGTGAACATTATGGAAGAGGGGGCAGAAATTTTTGGAAGAGGCAGAGAATCAGGGACTTTACCGTGTGATTATGTCGAAGTTATGCCCATAAAATCTCACCAGTGTAACAATGCAAATGTGAGCTGAGCAAGTATAACACCAAAGAACCTGCCAAAATTGATGCAGAGAAGTCCACATGGCCTCAGCTCTACACAAAGAACTATAGGCTGGGAGCGGGAAACGTGATCTTCCCCAGGGAAGGACAAGTTGGTTATCCAGTGTCAAACAAATATATACAGATATACATGAAATAAGAATTAGTGAAAAAGAGGTCATATATTTGAAAAAAGAGCAGGGAGTGGTATGTGGAACATTAAGAGTGATGAATAGGAAGGGAGAAATATTTAATTTAAAGTATAATTTCAAAATTAAAATAAATAACAAAATTATATACATTTTAAAATATGGTACATTTACTCAATTGAATATTATTTAGCTGTTAATACAAAATGAAATTGTGTAATTTTTCAGGTGAAATTATGTAATTTTTCAGGTGAATGTTAGGAGTTAAAAACAATCACCGTGAGTGAAGTACTGGAAACCCAGAAAGAAAATATTGTGTTTTCTCTTATTTTTGGATGTTAGCATTTAAGATTTAGATGTGTGTGCTTCATTTATAAAATGCATGGTATTTTGGTAACTCTTAAAAGACTTAACAACAGGGAGGAGGGACTCTTCCAATTAGGGGAAGATAAAATATGATGCTGTAAGGGATAAACATAAAACAAAAATAGGAGGATTAAATGGGGAGTGATAACTAATACTAAAGTTCTTTTGAAAAGCCATATGGGCCAGGTGTGGTGGCGCATGCCTTTAATCCCAGCACTCAGGAGGCAGAGCCAGGCGGATCTCTGTGAGTTTGAGGCCAGCCATGGCTACCAAATGAGTTCCAGGAAAGGTGCAAAGCTACACAGAGAAACCCTGCCTTGAAAAACCAAAATAAATAAATAAATAAATAAATAAATAAATAAATAAATAAATAAATAAAAAAAGCCATATGGGACCAGTACAGTGGAAGCTTTACACATATATATAAAGTGTTTCACATACATACAGATGAAACATACATACATACACACACACACACACACACACATATATATATTTGTTTTCATATTTATGAAACTTTATATGTGAAATTGATATAATTCATATACATATGAATATATATTATATATATATGCATGTAAAATTGTTGTATAATAGAGGCAATATCCCAAGTAGACATCATATGCTACAAAGTAAACCCCATAGAAACAGCAATGGATTACATCTTGTTGAGCTGTTGACTTAGTACACTTTTATAGTAAGCTTCTTAAATGTGGTTTCTGTAATGTTATATCCTTATTGGAAACTTAAACTTTTCCTTCAAAAAGTACATGTCCCAGACCCATAGTTCTTATGTATGAAACTACCTCATATTCTAGATGAAACTGTATGCTTCTGGGATACACTATAAAGCATAATTATTTATCTTCTAATGCACTTGCTTTTCCACTGAACAAATCATAGAATCTATACAGTCACACACAGGGTCTTTTTATAGGTCCCATTCTTCTTGATGTCACAATTTCTAAATGTAACTGAATTGAATAAAAATTCTCAAACAAGCATGGGGAGTTCAAACCCCAAGACAGTGACACTCAAATCTGAGAGAGATTTCAAGCATACCACCATTGCTACAAAGAGATCAAAGATACAGGTGAGTCCTGGAGTTCAACATTTTGATCACTCAGTTTTGGTTATAACACCAGGGTTCGCTTTAGATCTTAGAACATGAAACAGTTTTGATTAAAATCATAAAATATTAACTATAAACAATATATTTTGCAAATGAATTAATGAGTCAAGAGATCCAGTAAAGTCCATTTCTTGTCCTAGGAAGACAGTGTTTGTGGAAAGTGACTTACAGAGTATCTTAACTAATCACAACTCATCTTTTGCATTGGTTGGGTGTGTTATAACATTTATCCTGTAAATGTCCATTGTCTGACATATAGAGAACTTCTGATCTACTAAAGCCACTGTTAGTGACTGAAGTTCAGATTGGGGTGGATAATGATGGTGAATATTCCTTGTAAACTTTACTGGATTTAGAATCATGCCAATGGGGACACTATTAAGCATGTCTAAGAAAGTGTTTCCATGGGGTGTAACTGAGGAAAGAAGAACCATCTAAAATGAAAGTAGCAACATTCCATCGGTTGAGGACCCAGACTAAATAAATTGAGGAACATTAAGAAGTCAACAAAGTACTAAAATTCGCCAGTCACTACTTCCTCATTCTGGACATAATATGACGATCTCCCTGACACTCCCTATGCCACAACTAAAGTTGCTGTCACTGCTATGATGTATTGTAACCTCAAAATGTAGCACAACATTTCTTAGTTGCTTTTGTTAAATATTTTATCACAACAATAAGACAAGTTACTAGGAACGATAGTGATGGCTCAGCAGTTAAGAACACTGGCTCTTATTCAAGAGGACCTGAGTTAAATTCCTAACACATTGTGACCCCCAATTGTCCATAGTCCAGTTTCAAGACACCCAGTGGCCTCTTCTTGTCTACAGGCACCAGGCTGCATTCGTACATACTTAAAGGTATAAAATCATACACATTAAAAAAAGGTAACTAGTAAAAATTTGTACTTGAGGCGGATAAATGTTAAAAAAAAAAAAAAAGCAGTCAGAGATTATAGAATGCATAAAGTGAAGCCCTGGGAGAAATTTAGCAGTAAATGCCAAATCAAAAGGAAGAAAGATATTAGATAGCTAACCTAATATTTGTCATTAAGAAACAAGAAAAAAAAATGGAAGCCCAGACTTACCAAAAGAAAAAAAGCAGGTCTAGGTCACACAAGCAATAAAATAAAGACTAGAAAGGCAATGAGAAATACCAACAATGTAAAAATTGCTATTACAAAGAGACCAAAATACACATGCTATTTAGTTAAATTAACGAAGAAAACAAGGGTATGGCCAAAAAGAACAAAAACGGAAAATGAAGCATGAAGGTAGGTGTTGGGGGCCATAGAGGTCCTTGTACTCACAAAGAAGTGGTAAGATAACCAAGAATGTTAATCACACAGGTGTTTCTCCTCAATGGAGGAGATACAGTTCAAATACCTGCATTCCATCCAGAAAGATGACAGTGGATATTGTTAACAACCTAGTGACCTTTTTTGCTATATGTGGAGGACGATTTCACCCACCCTTTGCTATTTGTGGAGGCAGAACTCAACTAAATTCCCCAGAATGGTTATTTCAGACTCTTCCCTCCCTAGATCATTACCCTTTTGTGGTGCATTGAAAAAAAAAAAAAACCATAGGGAGTGGTACTCATGGGAAGTATGGCCTTTTTGGAGTAGGCATGGCCTTGTTGAGGAAGTATGTCATTGTGGAGGTGGGCTTTGAGGTCTTCTATGTTCAAGCTATACTGAGTGAGATAGATCACTTCCTGTTGCCTTGCAGGATTCTTCTCCACACTCAGCTACTTCTCCACCAACATGTCTGCCTTCATGCCATCAAGCCCCACCATGATGATAATAGACTAAACCTCTGAAACCATAAGCCACCCAATTAAATGTTTTCCATCATAAGACTTGTCATGTCATGGTGCCTCTTCAAAACAATAGAAAGCCTAACTAAGACACCATCCTTAGGGGACATGTCACATGCGCTTTATGGCCTGCTGACTTCTGTGTTATTGGTCAGAGACCACACTGGATTCTAGGCCTTTTAGCTATAGAACTCTCATCATCACATGTATTTTGTAAAGAGTTTCTATGTAGTCACAACATCAGCTTTATTGTGCACCTGAAATAGGACTGATTGTTGGTTGGAAATCTTTTCCCAAATTGTACTGTATTTTAAGTATGCTAACAACGAACCAACTGGCACTAGATTCCCCAAAGTCTGATCCCGGTTGACAAAGTCAACTGTACCATGTTGTCATTCTTATCTCTTTGTGAACCACTGCCTATGGTGGTATTTTATTTGTACTGAAATGTGATTTTCCTTGTATGTTAATAAATAAAGTTGCCCAGGGGTCAGAGCTATTAGAGCCATAGCAAAAGCATGGTGGTGGTGGCGCACGCCTTTAATCCCAGCACTTGGTAGAAGAGCTAGGTAGATCTCTGTGTTCAGGGATACAGCCAGCATTGGAGACATACACCTTTAAGACCTGGAGGGCTGTACTTACAGGCAGTGACGAGGCAGTCATGTGTTTGGGTTTACAACCAATGAAAAGGCAGAACAGAAAGACTATTTAAAGACATACACACAGGAAGTAGCTCTCTTTCGGAGAGCTAGGAGCACTGCAGGAAGGGTAAGATTTTAGCTCTGAACTCTGAGCTCTTGACTTTCTCTTTTACATTGCTTCTGTGTTTCTTATTTAATAAGTCGGTTGGTTACATCTACAACTGCCTTCATTGTTTCCTACTGAGACCCCTACAAATTGCTATTAAATAAGCACAAAGTATTATTTAATTATGTTAATTATTAAAAAGAACTGTAGTTGAAAAACCAAGAAGAAATTTATTGTAGATGCACTACTTATAAATAATAAATCAAAGACAAAGATAACTGAAAAGTTTAAGAAAATAAGGGTTTCAAATCTATAGTCAGATGTGTCTCACCCATGAAAAAGCCTGGAGTTGATGGATTCACTATTGACTTCTTCCAAACAGTTCATGTATAAACAATATTTCTTCTCAAGTTTTCAGAAAGACTGAAGAGGGTCAATTTATGATGCCAAAAATACTCTAACACTGTTCCAAGACTGAAACACCAGAATAAAAGAAGCATCAAGCTTGAACAAAGAGGCAAGAATCTTCATCAAAATGCTACCAAAACAAATTCATCAGTGCGCTAAAGTATCATTTTGCACAATCAAGAGGGTTTTATCCTTGGGATGAAAGAATGTTTTAACACATTTAAACTGGAAAATATGATACAAGGTATTAATTAGATGAAAGTAAAAAATGGTCATCTCAATAAACATAAAATTAGCTTTTACAAATTTCAACATGCTTACATACTTTAAGCAGTCTTTTCAGTAAATGGTGTTAAAAATGAGATATTAACACATTCCTCAGCATATATAAATTTAATAAAAATGGGTTAAAATATAACTGTGCAGTATGAAACCACAGCAATTTACAAATTACAAAAAAAGAACCACTTTGTGACATTGGTATTGATGATGATACATTTAACAAAAATGTCAAAAGCACATTTTAAAAAGGATGGAAAAAAAACAGAGAAATGAAAGTCATAATAGTAACAGGTCTTGAAGAACAAGATACAACAGAAACAAGATTGCCTGTATTAGAGAAGACAACATCTGAAAACTACACATTTGATAAAAGAGTAAATTTTTCAAAATACATAAGGAGTTCAAAGAACTCTCAGGAAAATGGCTCCTTTAAAAGTGAGCTAAGAGGACTGGAGGGTCAGCTTAGTCAGTAATGTATTGGCCTCCTAAGCAAGAGGATCTCCATTTGATTGCCAACACCAATCTGAAATGGTATGTGCATGGGTATGTTAGTGTTATCCCAGCACTGAGGAAATCAGTAGATAAAGAAGGAAGCTTGGGGTTTGTTGGCTAGCTAGCCAAGCATGGTTATGAAAGTACTCATCTCAAAAGGGGTAGACAGTGTTCCTGAGGGTGGGAGCCTGAGATCATCTTCTGGCCTTCATGTGCGTATAAAGAAAGGTACAAACCCACTGCACACAGGTGTACACACACACACACACACACACACACACACACACACACACACACACGCATGCGCACGCAATTATCAACATATATATATATATATATATATATATATATATATATATATATATACACATATGTCTCAGCTGGCAAAACATATGGATGATCAAGGTAAATGAGCTCTGAGAAATGTTTTTTGCCAAGATATACAAGCTTAGTTTGATCACTGGAACTCAAATGATTTAAGGAGAAAACTAACTCCTGTATGTTGTTCTCTGAACTACACAAACAAACCCCCTCACACACACAACCACGCACACCTAACACACACAACACAATATATGGATTAAAAATTTAAAAAAATAGCTAAATAAAAAATTAGTCAGCATCAAGTAGTAGTACAAATAAAATATTAGGATGAAAGATCATCAAATATCTGTCACATGACATCTTTCAAAATGATACAGAAAGAGAAATCTTTGCCCACCATTGGAAGATTAGAAAATAGTAAAGTTATATTGAAACTATACAGAATTATTTTGAAGTAATAAAGCTGCCATATGATTTTATAATCAAGAAGTTATTTACAAAAAAATAAATATTTTTTTTCACAAGTCTTATTCCTACAGTATTGACAATGGTTCAGATATAGAATCAAGTCCAGTATCAATGAATGAAACAGTAAAGAAATGTAGTAGTGATAGTATCAATCACAGTAAGAAGTAAATCTTATTCACACAGCATGGATAAATCTGGAAGACATTGCATTAATTGAAATAAAACATCACACTAAATAATGATTCTGGGGCAAAGATGTTTCAGTGAATCTAATGATCCAAAGTTGAGTTTGAAAGTGACACATCACACAATTTTGAAACAATCATTGAAAAGAGAATCTTAGAAGCCTCACGAATACTATTACTTTAAAAAGTCAACACAAATATCAAAGTAATAAGCATATTGTATAAAGTATCAAATGTATTTGGTTCATTAATATAATGTAGTAAACTATTGAATAATATAACATAAATTCTCATAAAATATATTGACTGGAATTGATACTTGATCATATTTTCATTAATATATTGTTACAGAATTTTCTTACATTGGAAAGTAGAGATAGTTTTAGTATTTTTTGGGTTTTTTTAAAAAAATATTTATATAAATATTTTTATATACCAGGTTCTATAGTTAAAAAGTAATTATCCTGAATATATAATTCTCAAGGTATAACCTAAAGAACTTTATTAAAGCTATATAATATTAAGGGTCAAACAGGCAAGACATTCTCATTGATGTCCTGTCTGGGAACTCATGCATCTCTCAATATAGCCTGCATTCTCGCTGGTCTCAAAGAATATTTACAAAAACTAATGAAATTTCATCATTACAAGCCTCTGTGATTGAGGCCAACATACTCTATAAACCTCTATTGAACTTTGCACTGGGGCTATAAGCATGATGCCGAGAAAATTTAGATCAGGGTGGGAGTATTTTGTTTTGTCTATAATGAGGTTCTGGTTTAAAAGAATGTGTGCTTATAAAATAATGGGATGGGTTTTTTTCTGGTCTCATAAAGCTTATAAAACTGCTTATAAAAGTACAAAGAAGATGCATCCAATATGTTGAGCATAAGCAAGTTGATGAAGTCACCACACTTCTCTTGTTAATGATATTAAAGAGAGGCATTATACAATTGCCATTTGTGCTGAATGAAAGTTATCTTCACTAAGACGTATCCACATTTGGAACAAAAATAAACAGGTTGAAATTTACTGTCAGCTGCCTTGAGTATTTTATGTCACTCTTTGTACCAATGCATTTAATATTGCAGGTTTCTTTATGGGAGAGAATTTCTAATCATTTCCTTTTGAAATGAGAGGACAGCTCAACTTCATTTCATATCCCTAAAATTGAAAAAAGATGATAGCACATGTGATTTTCTATTTTTATAGTTTATGAAAAAAGGACTTTTAAATCAACATTTGTGGTATGTGTAATTAAATATCTTAATTTAAAAACAATGCCTCCTTAAAATTCTATTTCAGAGAAACAAGAAATTTACTTTCATTTGAATGAGTGAATTATCACTAAAATCATCATTGACAAATAGCCTATTTTTTGGGCATGTAAGTAATGAAGAAACAAAAATGAAAATTGAAACAGCTTTATTTCATAATTTTTGAGCTCTACTTTTTGGTCATTGTCTACTCCAAGACACTTATAACAATATCATGAATATTTGAAATGTTTGTCATGATAGTAATGTTTTTGTTTTTTCTTATTGAATTGATGAGATGGAGGTATCACTAGCTATTCCACTAAACAGTGAGACTTCTATTGTAAAAAAAAAAAGATGCAGAATACTCAATTTCTTTTTATTTCTCAAAACTAGAAGCATCCTCTATTTTCTAAATTGATGACAAATATGAAGTCGGTCTCAGGATGGGAGTGGACAGTAACTCAAGTGCAGGGCAAACTTTGTTCGAGGTTCTTAGCTAGAAAGTTAGATTCTGTGTCAGAGAGTGCAGTGTTCAGATTGGTTCACAAAGATGCCCAAATTGCGAGGTGTGGTTGTGGTAGAATCCATTGATTTCTCAGTTTGTAGCTTGGCAAGAATCAATTATAGGTTCCCAGAAAAAATTATAGCAATATATATATATATATATATATATATATATATGGGAAAATGAGGCAAATATCATTTTAGATGTCAAGAGGGGAAAAAAGGGACCTAGAGACAGAAGGACAGCTAACAGAGGAAACCTTCTCCATGCTGGGAAAAGAACTGGATGATTAGTTATAAAAAACAAACAAAAAACAAAAATGAATAAAACATTGTGACCAAACAAGAGAAAAATAATGTTAGCTGTATTAGGAAATAAATGCTTGCAACCTAGTTTTCTGAATCAAATCACCCTTCTATCTCCAGGATTAGACACAGTAGTTCTTGTCATTCTTCATTCAGATTTTCATGACTTTAGAATACATGGGTGGTCCTCAGTAATCTCAGTTGATGAGTCTCACTGTCAATTGCCCACTGACTCCTATCCTCTGAGAATAAATTCAATTTTACAGAAAATGTCTCATTTGTACTTGGCAAAATATATATTTGATATTTTTAAACAAAATTATCATTATTTGTTCAGACAAATGTCTTGTAGTAGAGAACAATTACTTTCTTGATAGAAGGTTATTTTTCAAGAGAAATTTCCAATGGCAACATTTAGAGAGAAAATGAAAATCATGAGGATTAGTCAATATTTCCTACATACTTGCAAATGTGAGCAGAAGAAAAAACAAAAAATATTTTTAATTAAAGGATTTGAAATAGCATGCAATAGGACACTATAAAATTAGGCAGCAGGTTACATAATTGCCAATATATAACTGAGAGGAAGCACATCTTCCAGTAGAATGTGGATTTATTGATTTGTAGTTATGTATCACAAATATGAAATATTATAAACTTCAGTTTATATCTACAATGGTACAAAAAATCTGGTGTTTATTTGGCTTAAGACCTAGTTCTAAGGGCTTTGGTTACATTAATTAATTTAATAATCACAATCGACACATGAAGTACAAAGTAACATCTTCTCCCTTTTACATTGTGAAAATGGATATCAGGATATTGATGGTTGATCAATGGGTACTAGCAAAATTGTGATGTGAACTGGGCATCACAGACAGTGTAACAATCTTTTTAGCTTTCTTCTTCCTTGCAAACAGGACAAGAAAGTCAAATGTATACCCTGTACAACCTGTAAGGTATAATGAAGCACTAAGAATATGTCTCACCAATTCCTATCCTCAGCAACTTTCTACAGCTAGCCCAAACTGGAAAAAGCCCAAGCATAAATCTAAGCTGGAGTTATGAAATTTAATCTGGTGAATCATATGATGAAATTCTATCCAAGAATGGAAGTAGATACTTACAACTACATGAAATAATGTAGAGAACTCTCTTGGAGGTCTCTTGTAAGCAACTTAAAAGAGGGCTTCTCATGTCTGGTATTGGGTTTTTGTTAAGTGGTCGTTGGCTCTTGCACGAAACACTGGTATCCAAGGTGAAAAAACTTCATTAAAACTTTTTATGTTTATTTATACACTTAATTAACTACATCATAGGGTTTTTTTTTTTTTGTTTTGTTTTTGGAAACTGTTCAAATAGTATGATTACTTTTGGCTTTTTCAGAGGTTCGTGTTGCTATGTGACCCACCTCCCTCATTCTCCTGTATTCTCCTCCATGTCTTGTCTAAGGGGACCCACCTTTCCCATTTCACCTATCAGATCAATTGTATCTTATTCCTCTTCCCTTCCCTCCCACCTTCTTCTGTATTGACCACCTTCCCCAAGGAGTCCTGCCTTCCTTTCCCCATTTTTTTGATCAGATTATGTGCCACTTTCTTTCCCCCTATTTATTGCACCCCAACATCTATATCTTGGTAATGGTGTCATTTTACTTTCTGGTTTTTGTAGTTACTATAGGCTATGCAATGACATCTGAAGGTTTGGAGTTTAGATCCCCCAATAAGAGAATAATACGTGATGTGTGTCTTACTGGGTCTGGGTTACCCCACTCAATATCATCTTTTCGTGTTTCATTCATGGTATGAGTGCTACTACTGCACCTATAGGGTTATTGGACTATACTGATCCCTGGTATAGCTTATAAATGTCATAGCTCGGTATTACTATTTCTTGTCCCCTTCCTTTAGAAGCTTGTACATTCTGGTACCATGAAAGCTAGGTCTCAGGGAGGGGATATTCAGAGAATTACCTTCCACCTCTGTGAGGTGAATAAGAGCAGCAACAGGTCCACGAGACTTCAATCCTATACAAAGAATTGCAAGTCAGAAGTTGGTGGCGCACACCTTTAATCCCAGCACTCGGGAGGCAGAGGCAGATGCATCTCTGTGAGTTCGAGACCAGCCTGGTCTACAGAGCGAGATCCAGGACAGGCACCAACACCCTGTCTCAAAAAACAAAAAACAACAACAAAAAAAAAAGAATTGCAGGCCATTGAGGAAAGCTGGGAGATAGAAAGATGTTCTTCCCAGAGTAGAACACACCAAATGCTAACTGAACAGGACTGACATGCATAAAAATAGCATTATATGTACTCAACAGGTTATAATTATGAATTTATATGTATATTCATATACATAAATATCTATAATAATAATTAGTTGAAAAAGCCATGAATTTGAAGGAGAGTTGGAAGGGGTTTATGGGAGAGTTTAGAGGGAAGAGAAGGAAGTGAAAAAGTCTGTACTTAAATTCCAATTTCAAAAATAAACAAACAAAAAGAAAGCAATAATAATAATAATAATAATAATAATAATAATAATAAATAATCAATGTTGTTAGGAACCCCTTTCCTTCTTTCCTTTTGTTTCTCTTTCTTTCCTCTCTGGCCATTCTTTCTCCCTCCCTTTCACTCACTCACTCACTCACTCACTCACTCACTCACTCACTCTGTCTTTCTTCCTCTAAGACTGTCCTTACATCTGACCTGGCTGCTTCCACCTACCAAATACCTGGATTATCATTATGCACAACCATGCTTCATTGCTTCAGTCTATTCTCAAATGAGAAAAATAACTAGTAAAGCCTATGTTCTGTGATTTCCTTACACATAATTCCAAGTGCAGTAAAAGATCAGTTGACATTGTTCAAACTCAGCATGAAAATTATTCTGTAAATGGGAACATAGTGTGGAAAAGAAGGGCAATATAAAACTTTGGGGAAGCTATTGATACCCTTTTTATATGAGTGCTGGTGGGATAACTGGTCAATACTTGTAAGTCATTGAGCTACATACTTATATACTATTAACTGATATATAGAGGGACATGTTTTGTGAATGTCTTATCTTAACTAAACTATCTTCAAAATCATATATCATAGATAAAAGGTATAAATACTTAAAAAATATAAGAATATTTTTTAAATTCTTAAAAACCTAAAGGGTGTTTAATTCAAGCAGAAAATTGTATATTTCAATAATATCAGTGCTAGGTAGTTGTTCATCACATGTATACAAATATAATTTATATTTCTTTTGCCATTTATATTACATGATTTGTGAACTTTCTCTTATTATGATCAGGAGTTGCAAACAAAAATGATGTGCTAGAATGGCCAATATTGTTAACCTTTTTAAAGTTAGAGAGTTGCATATAAGTATAATAAAATTTTACATGAAATACATAATTGATGGTGAGAAAATGTATTTGCACTAGTACTAAGAATAAAGTTTCAATCTCATTTTTTATGTCAATGCATCTCCTAAAAGTCATTTTTTCTCTAATAGTATATATCCAGTCTATCTTCAGAGTGAAGCATTAAATTACTTACTCTTGGAAGATGAATATTAATTCTTAACAAATTAAATGTGTTCCTTTTACCACCGTGGTGAAAATGAAATAAACTAGCTGTATTGTACATGTTTCTTAGATGGGGATAAGTTGCAATAAATGAAAAATAATACAACAAGTAGAAATTTAGAGACTTCTTAGAATCTGGTTGTTTTTCAATATCTCCACCTACATTCACCTTTTATAACTTAGTACTATTTTTAAAAATCATTAATTCTTCTCTTTATTAAAGATATTCACTCTCTTCCACAACTCTAAGGTGTTATTGAGAGCTAAGCCTGTGACCTTTAAAGTTTCCTTCTGATGGAAACGAATGGGAAGGTACAGAAATGTACTGCTTAAGGGGAAGAATTCTATTTGGTTCTTTACAGCTCTGTCATATTCTTTTCCTCCTTGTTAGGAGTCATATTATCTAATTCTATACATCATCACATTCCATGCTTTTAATGTAAAACATGTAATGACATAGGTTTATAGCAACAATGACAATGCTTTGTTAAAAAAAATTATGGTAAGTAAATAAGGTGTTGGGTACCTAATCTGTGTGAAATGGAAAATTCCCTTTCAGATGGAGTGTGGAGTCTCATAAAGAAACTTATAAACTCTGGAAACATAAGATGCTTAAGCATCTGGACAAATAAGGATTCTTAAACATTTCTAACACTCATCAGGCTACACTCCAATATTGTACAAGCCCTGAACACATTCAGGAAGGAAGAGAGCAGACTCTCCATTGGAGCACCAGCAATCTGGGCAGAGAGCTCCAGCAACACAGCTTTCACACTCTTGCCAATAACCACAATAAACTCAATGGTTTCTCAATCTAGAAATTGATGGAAGAGTTTATTTGGCCTGGGTAAATTGACATTATTCATGTCTCTCCGGTGAAACTGCATAACCTGAAATCAGTTTGAATTGGGCAATTATTCCAAGACACAGGGATTATAATACTGGAGTTTAGGAAGAATGAATGATTTCCTTCTCCCCACAACTATTCATGATACTACTTCTAGGATCTACGTATATATTTCATAACAGAGGTATGTTAAGTGTGCAGATGGAATGATGACCATTGGTCAGCTTGAGGGTAAATATCCTGCTTTATCAGGGTAGCTCTAAACACTGGGGTGAGTAAATGTGCAAATAAGATTCAAGAGAGCTTGAGAAGAAGACAGAAGTACAAAATGAGTGTCAGAATGACAAGACAGGAGGACTTCTGGGACATTCTACAATCGCTTCGAAGAGGGAAAAGGACCAGGTACTAAGGAATGCAAGTGTCTCTGGGATGGAAAAATCAAGGAAAGTTCTCTCTCCCTAATGTCTCCAGATTGGGGGCACGGTTAGCTGAGAGGCATCTTGATTTTTTGCTCAGTGGGAACTACTCAGGACTGCTATCAGCGCTCGGAGATCCTATATTTCTGTGCTTTGCAGCTACAAAATTTGTAGTAATTTGTTTTATCAGAGCAGAAAACTGATGCAACTGCTCGAAGCTATATTTTCCAAGCAGCCAAATCGGTCCGTTGCTGCAGTTAACTCTTCAAACCGCATGGGCACAGCTGGGCAAGAGAACAAGTGTTGAGCAATTTTGTACAAAGCTGGGTAAAGAATCTCAAACTCACTCCAATTTATAAAATATAAAACATCCCTCTACCAGCACACTGATGTTGGAAAGCAAAGATTATGCTACGCTGTGCACTGTGGGGTAACTGGCACAACAAAAATTGTTTCCTACCAGAGGCCCTAATGCCGTCACTGAGGCCTGAACAGCACCTGCTTGCACATCATGTGCTTTAGTACCTCTTTCTCTGTTCTCGGGCAGCGTGTCAGATAGTCCATTCTGTGCCAGTCCGTAGCAGCTCTAGTCCCGTTCCCAGCAGATCGGGCACTAGGAGCAGAAGGTCGCTGTACGCTCACAATAACTTCCTGCTATTTTCATAGGGGTTACAATGAAAAAAAAAAAAGATGTGATATGGAATACGACTGAAGATGCAATTAATTCTGGCTGCCACAAATGAAGATGAAAATCCAAGTGAGAGAAAAGCCCAGAGTCTTCCTTTTCTGTTACCTATAATTGTGTTCTCTCAGGATACAAATTAACAAAGAAAAAGAGCACCGAGATCAAACATGTTGGAAAACAGCTTAAAATAGTGCTGCCAGAATTGGCACAAGATCGGGCCGTCTCTGGCACTCAAAATGCCAGCAACTGAAATGTAAGCCACAGAGAGAGTAACTTCACACGGAGATGCTGAACTCTGAAAAAATTGTTCATTCATGAATTGGCAAGAAACAGATGGAGGAGACACAGTATGTAGGAGGAAATTCCAGGATGTGTGTAAATAATTACTGAACTATAATTTTAATGAAGAAATTTATAGAATCTTCCCCCTGAGGTCTATGTACAAAACATAAAATTAAAGGAACAAATAAGTTCATTCACATGCTATATATTAATCATCCCAAACAAAAGGGGTTAGCTTTGCCATGGGAAGCTAAAGAATAATGTCATCATTAGATATTAATTGCATCCTTCCAAACAGATCAGTTTGTGTAGAATGTCAGAGCGATTTTTTCCAGTATTCTTTTGCAGCTAAACTAGTCACACAAGGAAGGTAGTCTGGGATAAAATGTCTTAGTTGAATCTACGAGTTGGTATTTTTTTCCCCAGGTTCAAAACACTAGGGAAGTGAAAGTGACATTTATAGATTTTGTAACTTATTTTTGCTGTCTCTGATTATTTCAGATTGAATAGAGTTATGGAAATATGGGACCTTCTGACATCTCATGACTGATGAACTATAGCTCTGATTTTTATGATGATTGATTTTATTTTCAATTGTTTTGATTTCTGAAAATTTAAACACTCACTTAGCATGAGATTGATAATGGTTATTTGTCATGTATGAAATCTGACTTAGATTTATGGACTTGTTTGACATATTTCAGACCTTCTTGCATATGCGGACTTCTATTATTTTGTGCATATATGAAATAAAACAAGAGTATCTTCTATTAGATTAGCATGAGAAGGGCAAGTGCTTATTATTGGCGCCACCAATTGTGGTGACAGAAAAATATTATGGTTTATTACATAATCCCAGAAGAATGCATGCCTGTGTATAAAAATCATATAAGCGTATTTTCAAAAAAAAAAAAAAACCCTTTTTAGTAATATCACAGTAATGAAGGAATTATAGTTCTGAAGGAATAAGATAATATCAGATCCTTGAGTAAGTTTTAAGACAGTTGCTTACATAATGAAATGAAATAAGATTCATGCTTGGTCCCAGCTGGTCAGCAGAGACTTTTCTTTGAGTTTTTTTTAAAATTTCGTTTTATTTAAGTAACACTTTTCCCGTTTATTTTACATACTGACTCTGCTGTCTCTCCCGCCCCTCCCTCACCACCACCTCCCACCCTGCCTTCCATCTAACCCCCTCCCCTCCCACTCCTTCTTCCTTGCCATTCCAGAAAGGGGCGGGCCTCCTATGGGCTTGAGGCTTGAACAAAGCAAGGCACATCCAGCTGAGGCAGGATCAAACTCCTCCCCTGGCATCAAGGTTGAGTAATGTAACCCAGCATGGGGGCAGGTTTCCAAAAGCCAGCTAAGCACCACAGGTCCTGATCTTAGCACTAGGAGCCTTACAAAGAGACCAAACTACACAACTGTCACACACATGTAGAGGGCCTAGGTTGGTTCCATGGAGGCTCCCTAACTGTTGATCCAGAGTCAGTGAGCTCCCATAGGTTGATCCCATGGAGGCTCCCTAACTGTTGATCCAGAGTCGGTGAGCTCCCATGAGCTCAGGTCAGCTGTCTCTGTGGGTTCATACAATCCCTTCTCCCTTTTCTTCTGCAAGACTCCCAGAGCTCAGCCCAGTGCTTGGCTGTGGATCTCTGAATCTACTTCCATCAGTTACTGAATAGAGTATCTCTGATGACAAATAGCGTGGTTATCTATCTGATTACCATATATGGCCATTTCAGGCACTCTCTCCACGTTAGCTAGGGGTCTTAGCTGGGGTTATTCTTGTGGATTCCGGGGGTTTCTCTGGTGCCAGGTTTCTCCCTAACCTCCAAAATTGCCACCACATCAAGACATCTCTTTCATTACTCTCCCCCTCCATTCCACCTCCAATCCATCTCCAATACCCCATCAGCCCAACAGACTCCTTCAGGTTCCCACCCCTCCATCCCCTGCCCCAGATTACCAAGGAGATCTCTTCTATTTCCCCTTCCCAGGGAAATCTATGCATCCTTCTTTGGGCCTTCCTTGTTGTCTAGCCTTTTGGGGGTTGTAGATTAGATTATAGGCTGGTTATCCTATACTCTCAACATCCACTTATGAGTGAGTACATACCATGTTTGTCTTTCTGGGTCTGGGTTACCTTACTCGGGTGGGGTAAGTGAAGATCTTTTCACATTCTGTAGGCTGCCCTTTTGTCTTATTGACTGTGCCCTTTACCTTACAGCAGCTTCTCAGTTTCAGGAGGTCCCATTTATTAATTGTTGTTCTCAGTGTCTGAGCTACTGGTGTTATATTCAGGAAGTAGTCTCCTGTGCCAATGCATTCGAGGCTATTTTCCACTTTCTCTTCTATCAGGTTCAGTGTAACTGGGTTTATGTTGAGGTCTTTGATATACTTGGACTTGAGTTTTGTGCAGGACAATAGATATGAATCTATTTGCAATCTTCTACATGTTGACATCCAGTTTTGCAAGCACCATTTGTTGAAGATGCTTTCTTTTTTTCATTATATACTTGTGGTACTTTGTCAAAAATCAGGTGCTCATAGGTGTGCAGTTTTATGTCAGGGTCTTCAATTCTATTCTATTGATCCACATGTCAGTTTTTATGTCAATACCAAGCTGTTTTTACTACTTTAGCCCTATAGTAGAGCTTGAAGTCAGGGATGGTGATGCCTCCGGAATTCATTTATTGTACAAGATTGTTTTTAGCTATCCTGGGTTTTTTGTTTTTCCATACGAAGTTGAGTATTGTTCTTTCTAGGTCTGTGAAGAATTGTGTTGGGATTTTGATGGGGATTACATTGAATCTGTAGATTGCTTTTGGTAAGATTGTCATTTTTACTGTGTTGATCCTACCTATCCAAGACCATGGGAGATATTTCTATTTTCTGTTATCTTCTCCAATTTCTTTCTTCAAAGACTTAAAGTTCTTATCATACAGGTCTTTCACTTGTTTGGTTGGAGTTACCTCAACATATTTTATATTATTTGTGGCTATTGTAAAGAGTACTACTTCTCTGATTTCTTTCTCAGCCGTTCATCATTTGTAGGAGGGCTACTAATTTTTTTTTTAGTTAATTTTGTATTCTAGAACATCACTGAAGATGTTTATCAGCTGTGGAGTTCCCAGGTAGAATTTCTGGGGTCACTTATGTGTAGTATCATATCATCCAGCAGGCATTTTTTATCTGTGATATTTATAAATACCCATATGTGTTCATCAATATTAAAACATTTTTCCACTTCCATTTGAAATAATGAGAAATTTTGAGTTGGGGCCAACCTAAACATTAACTTTTCCTGAGAAATATCCTAAGGTAGTACTTAGCAACACTCATGTTTCTAACATCATCATCCATTGTGTGCTTCACACACTACAAGTGACAGAAACACTGTACTCCATGAATAAGATCATTGGACTACTCAACAGATCCATTATCTAAAACATTCTCCTTTTTCATGATGTATATTTGTCTTTCAAATGTCTGCCATTTTTTGTTGTTGCTGTTTTTCTCTGGCTTTGAAGTTTTCTAGTGTTGTGAGATATAACTGTTATGACAGCACTCTTTTCCATTTCTCCACACTGTTCCTTTAACAAGTCCTTGTTCCTTTGACATGTTCTCACTCAGAGTCATGGTTATGTACCAGCTTTTATTTTTCATTTTTAGTTTTTTGGTTTTTCGAGACAGGGTTTCTCTGTGCAGCTTTGTGCCTTTCCTGGAACTCACTCTGTAGACCAGGCTGACCTCAAACTCACAGAGATCTGCCTGCTTCTGTCTCCTGCATGCTGGGACTAAAGGCTTGCACCACCACCTCCTGGCTTAAAATTGGTCAAGGTTTTGTACCATGACCAAGCCATTTTTTTTTTTGAGACAGGGTTTCTCTGTGTAACTATAGAGCCTGTCCTGGATCTCACTCTGTAGACCAGGCCGGTCTTGAACTCATAGAGGTCCACCTTCCTCTGCCTCCCGAGTGCTGGGATTAAAGGTGTATGCCACCACTACCTTGTACCAGCTTTTAATTAGCACTTTTCAGCATAATTTTAAAACTTTAGATGAAGAGTGCAAGTATGGTTTTCTAGTATAGACTCTAAGGCTTTTACCATTACAATCCTAGTGATCACAAGTTTTTATTATTGTTTAAGTTATCTTATCTTTTGATCCTCAAAATAGACTTGCTGGGTGTTTTGGTTCTGCTGACATCATTCTTTAGCTAGAACAGCCTCCTCACTCCCTAGACCCACGTGAAATTTGCAATTGCTTTTTAAACTAAAATTGAAACTTCCCACATTTCATTTTTTGACAATAATAGGACATATTTTAAGAGTATTTTATTTTTTATATTCTCTTGTATACTGTCTTAATTATTCTACAGGAAAATTAAACAGGGCTTTTGCATCTTCATCCAAATCATCCATTTCATAAAATATTTTTTTATTAATACTTTGAGAATTTCATACAATGTATTTGATTCTATTCCCTCTCCTTCCCTTAACATTTCCAGATCTACCCAAGGAAACTATTCCTTTATTCTACCATATTAATATCAAGGGTTAGCAAGAAGTCATCTGGACTATTGCATTTTTCTTTTCCTCTATTGTTAGAATATTTGCACTGCTCAAAATGCTATTCACTTCATGGATATTCAAGGATTAATTCTAGTATCTATGCCTTCATTTCCCTTTCACTTTATAAAACATCAAGCACAGATAAATTGAGCAGCAGGGAATATGTCTGAAAGCAATCAGGAGGGAGGGAGGGATGGAGGAAGGGAGGGAGGGAGGGAAAGAGAGAGAGGGAGGGAGGGAGGGAGGGAGGGAGGGAGGGAGGGAGGAAGGGAGGGAGATCAGGAATATATAATTGGTTACAGGGCTTGTTTTCACTCTAAAGTCCCAAACAGTCTCTTTCATTGCTACAAGTCTTCAGAATTTAACACTTTGTTTGAGAATCATTTATATTTAAGAATGCAGGGACATAAACATTCAAAAATTTAAGAAAATTACTAAGAAAATAAATTAAGAAAAAGTTTTAATCAAATATGTTAAAAGTCAGAGGGTTGAACAGTAGATTTCTTCATTCTAGGGAGAGATTCATTTGCAAAATAAAATACATAAATGTAGGTCAAAATGGAAAAAAATGGAGGAGAGAGGTATTCTTCATGAAAGCAGCTTTAATTAAACTCTGGCAGCATAGAACTTTGATATGTAGACCTTGTGACAAGACTTTTCTTTCTTTCTTTGACTTTGCTGTTAATGCAATGGTGAACATAAGAAGAAATATGGGTTGATACGAAGATTATTTGAAGAAAGAGAAATTTCCCATTTAAAAAAAAACAAAAAAAAACAGAAAAAAACAAAAACAAAAAAAACTGTTGAGGAAACAGCATGCCACTCTTGAGAATACTCTAGATATGCCCGAAGTCTCCGGACATGTTTTCCATGTGTTGGCATCTTTTAATCTTCACATTAATCTTATCAGTCAAGGACAAGGCTTCCTTTTGCTTCCTGCCCCCTACTTTTCTTTCTAAAGATATTAAAGCAAAGCCTGTCTTAGCAACTGATTCATTTCAGTTCCCATAGGGAGGTCTGATATTCAGGTTTGTCTTAACTCTGTGACTCAACCATTTTGCTAGAACTATTTGTAAAGGCTGTATGAGTAATGATGAAACATATATAAGATACATAGATGTGTTCAACTAAAATTGTGCAGCATTTCTGTAGAACATTGCTGATTTTTGCAATCAGCCACAGCTGAGTTTTCCATAATTTAGGTCATTGAGTAGAATGTGTTAAAACTTCTTCTTAGGGTATGGTATCCAAATAAAGAGTAAAAGGAAGGAGCAACAGTCATATGTAGTCACCACGAGGAACTAAGGAAAAGTGACCTGAGTTTATTAATTCGACCAGTGGGACCCCCTTGGGTATTTGGAGTATTTGCTGTGGTTTTCAATCTGACTCTGTTTGCTCCATAAAACTTAAGGAGGCCCTTGACCAAGTATCTCTTTAGCGATATATTCCATGAAAACCCAAATACACACCACACACCAAAACAAAAGGGCTAAAACGATTCCCGGAATATAGGAACAAGTATTCTTCGGACAGTTAATATTTTCTATCTCTGCCTTTGTTCTTACTTTTTGTTTTTTGTTTGTTTGTTTTTTGGGTTTGTTTGTTTGTTTTTGTTTTTAGAAACAGGGTTTCTCTGTGTAGTTTTACTGCCTATCCTGGATCTCGCTATGTAGACCAGGCTGGCTTCGAACTCACAAAGATCTGCCTGCCTCTGCCTCCCGAGTGCTGGGATTAAAGGCATGCGCCACCACCGCCTGGCATTTTTGTTTGTTTTTAAGGCAGGGTTTCTCTATGCAGTCCTTGAACTTGCTTTGTGGACCAAGTTGGCCTCAAACGCAGAGCTCAGCCTGAGTCCTGGGGTTAAAGGAATGTGCCACTACTGCCCGACTTGTCATAGATTACTTTCTTAATGTTACTGTTTCCTTGGATTTATTTTTATTACTTTTAATTATGAGCATGTGTGTAGTGGAGGGATGTAAATTCAAGTGCCATGGATGCTAGAGGCAGAAGATCACGCCTGAAGACTGAGTTACTGGTTGCTGTGATCCACTGGTTGTAGGTGTGGGGAACCGAATCTGGGTCCCCTGGAAAAGTATATTCTGCTGCCTGCAGGGCCATCTCTTCATTGCACTGTTATCGTTTGTTTTAAGAATAATATTTTATCTCGACTCACGACTTTTATCCCAGTACTTGGGAGGCAGAGCCAGGTAGATCTCTGCCAGTTCCAGGCCAGCCTCATCTACAAAGTGAGCTCAAGGACAGGCACCAAAACTACACAGGGAAACCCTGTCTCAAAACAACAACAACAACAAAATGTTTCAGGGCAAAATCATTTGCACACATTTTGTATATATTTTGTGCTCTCAAAAGGGGAAAATATATTTAACCTGTGTATTTCTCATGACAAAAGAATCATAGAGTTGAAAATAAAGTTTCTAATAAAATTAGAAGGAAGTAACAGAAATTGAATTTTAAAATGCACATACATAAATGAAAAATAAAATTATCAGAACCTAAAGGGAGCATGTATATAATTTAGTAAATAGAAGATTATGTCTTAGAGAAATGGCTTCTGTTTTTTCAACATCCAGGCTTTTTGTTGTTTGTTTTTAGAAAGTGTAGGCAGTTACTAACAGAATGCTAGGCAACCTGAAAAGACACTTGTTCCTATTTACATTATTGACTAGAGGGTCTTGACAGGGGTGAGTAATATTTGATGAAGTCTTGGAATTGTAGTCCTTACATGTAAACATGTGCTACTCTATACTTTCCAAGAACTGAGACTATAACCCTTTCATTATTCTTCTTTACTTCGTTCTTTCCTTTCTATCTCAGATAATTGTCTTCTTTCATTTTCCTCATAGGTATTATTTTAAACTTCTTCAATGGAGTTTTCCAAGCCTTGAAATTAGATACATGAATTAGTGTCCAAGGATCACCACCAGTGGAAATGATAGAAGAACATAAAAGACTTATTTGTGGAGAATCTAATTTACACATCTTTCTTTGTTCTTTCTCCTTCCTTCCTTCCTTCCTTCCTTCCTTCCTTCCTTCTTTCCTTTTTTCCTTCCTTCCTTTCTTCCTTCCTTCCTTCCTTCCTTCCTTCCTTCCTTCCTTCCTTCCTTCCTTCCTTCCTTCTTTCCTTCCTTCCTTTCCTTCCAAGACCTGGCCTCAAATAGCCCAGGATGGACTTGACCACTCTTTCCTTCTGTCTTCATCACCCACATGCTGCAATTAGAGACAACTGATGTCGCTTCCAGTTCCTTATTAGTTTGTTTTTGTTTCCATCATAACAACATGAACTTGCTTCTCTTCAGCTTAGGAAAAACTGAACATCATTGATTTTTTTTAAAAGTTACTAAAGATTTGTATCATTACTATAGATAGTAACGAATAGCTTAGGAGCAACTGAAAATAACTGGCTTTGTTTTTTTTGTTTTTAATCAAAAGATTGTATTTAGAAACTTTAGCTAGTAATCAGAAATCTTAGAAATGTACAGATGTTGTTACTGAAGTATAAAGACAAAAATGTGTTTTTTGTATAAGTTCGGGTGAACTCAGTGATCAAAATCATATGGTAGAAAAGATGGTGTTTTAACCATTAGGAGATTAAATCAATGGATAATGAAGAAATGGAATATGGGGAAAATGTATAGTCTTTGCTATGGAAAACATTGGCTATTTGGTAAACCACAATTTATGAAGTATAACTACATCTTGCAGTACAATATATGGGAGGGATTATTATTATTGAATTTGGATGGAAATAAGTGGTTATCTGTCTTTGCAAAGATAGCATTAATTTTAAATTTATCTACATGCAGATTTTTATTCAGGTATTGAATTGGATTGCATTTGTAACATCTGCTCAGTAACAATGAGGGCATGAGAAAATTAGTTCAAGAGGAAATGGTGGTGATGAGAATTCAAGCAGTTCTAATATAGATACCAATAATACATAGAGATGATCCAGAGTAATCAATCATGTGTCCAATAATTTGTTTCTAATACTAGACTTGCAGACAGCACTTACAAAATATGGGTGCCTGAAGAAATATCTCCACATTGATGTTTGATTTTATATATCAGTGAATAGAAGTAAGGTGTGAATAAATAATTTATATTCATATATATTATATAAATGATAGAGTGCAGTTTTATACAAAAACACTTTTTCATGGTTTCAACTTCTTGAGAATGTATCTGTGATTGCATGTGCATCATGATTATTCTGTAAATGAGTCATATGTTTGTACTTAGCACATAAAATACTCTGCTAAGTAGATCTTAATGGTATTAATTATGTTTTCTGTACATACCAATTTTATGTCATAAATAAGTTTCAACAAGATTAATCTCATTTAATTAATAGAAATTCAAACTAAATAATTATAATCCACTAAGTAAGGTTGTTTTGGTAAATTAATTTTTATAAAAATGTATGTCTTTAACAAACAAAATATATCCCATAATCAAATAGCATTCCATATTTCTATTTGGGCTACACGGTGGGAATTGGTTATTAAAAGAATCACTGTGTACTCAAATACCAATTTTATTAGTAGTTGCTTCAAGTTTTTAATCTGTGAAAGAGACTCTGCCTAAAGCATGATGATTACTTTACTATCATATACTCGCTCACATTGCACAGTGAGGTAGAGGCTTGTAGTTGTTTTGCTGTCCTTACACTTAAAGGAGGAAATGTTTTGACACAAGTCCATTGAAAACATGTACAGAAATATCATAATGAAACATAATACTTGCTAGAATTAATATATTTATTCATTTAAAATGGTCCTTTCTATGACTCTTCCATTTTCTTTTTATGTGGTATTAGAGTTTGAAATTACAAACTTTTTAAAAAATTTATCATTGTATTTTTGATGTTGTTTTCATTAACTTGCTCGATATTGTTCCCTTGGCATTCTTTAAATATGAATTTTTGAACAAAGATCTTCACTTCTCTTGTATTTTTTGTTCTATATTCATCTTAAATTTATTTTCTCACTTTCTGCTCCAACGCTGCATGTAAATGCAAAGCAATTTATCTGTACCTCTAGTGTTGGATCATATTTTTATATCTATATATAACTTGATATAAATATATTTAATTTGAAAACATTATATTTATTGAAACATTATTAAATATCTTATATTTTAAAAATATAGTTAAAATAATATAGTTCTTTTCCTTTCCATTTTTATTTCAGGCTAACTGTACCATAGTGAATTGTATAATGTATTTTTCACTTTTAAAGCAAACATGCAACCCTATAACAGAACTCTTGTTCCCTTTTCTCTTCCAGTATTTGTGAATCAATAAAGAAAAACAACCACTAAAATTATTATAGGAACGATTCAATAAAACAACTGTGCTGTTAAGTAAGTTTTCTTTCTTTTTTTCTCTGTTTTTGTAGAACATTGTTATTTATGTTTTATTCTATGTTTGAGGGAGGTAACACTAAGAAATACTGAATGCAGATCTGAAAGTGTTACTCCTTGGTATACTCATTATGTACTCAGATACTCATTAACTCACTATTTCTTGCACTATTTAATGAGGAAGGCAGAAGCCAAGAAGAATTGTGGCTAAAACCTTTGATGCATAAGAAGGATAAATTGGGCAAGCACATGTTTTCCCATCTTCTCCTTAGCCCATAAATGAACTTACAGGATAAAAATGGGCTTCATCATGGTGGTAAGTACAGGTGGATTTGACAATACTCTGTGCAAAGCTCTATCCCAGATTCTTAGGGAATGTAAGAGTTATAAAACACAGATTGATCCTCCATTTCAATGTCTTTCATGCAGATAGGTGATTAGTCTTTATGCAGGACATAAAACATATTTGTATCCACACAGAAATATAGGAGGACCTTTCACTCATGATCAAAAGAATGACTGGAAATTATACTATGGGATCTCCTTTTCCCTCATGGTCCATTGGTCACCAGTCTGTGAGGACAAAGGGAGAAGGGCTGGTATGCAGGCCTTTGTATGGCCTGTGAAGAGGATGGAAGTAGCCTTCTGGGAGGAGTCTGTTTCAGTGTTACAGATCAGCTCTACTCCCGAGTAAGGGGAATGTATAGGATGGTGACAGTAGCTGAGGCATCACCTAATTTACATTTGACAGCACAGTCCTATCACAGGGCTAGAGCACAGTACCTAATTATCATATGGACAGCAAGAGGGGAGCATTTGTGGAGAACCTTGTCAAAGGTCACACTTAAGGTAAGTCAGGCATTGAGACTCAGGGACAGCTTCCAGAAAGGTCCAGGAATCCTGGCCGAGATATATCATCCAAATAAGGGAGAGGGAGAGCCCTGCTGCACTGGGAGTCTTCCACATTATGCCAAGCTAGAGAGCAGTCCGAACATGGTGAACTGCAACCTTAAATGAAAGGTACTGCAAAATTACACTTTGTAATAAATCCATGTGTTGTTTTCATTCTGTCCTCTATATTATTTCCAGCTTTGCTAGGGAAATTCTTTATGCTTATCCCATACTTCCATGTAGAAACCAGGAATTAATTCAAATGTACATGTGAAAGTAGAACTATGGTATCCTAAAATAAAGTTGCCATTACTCAGAATTTCAGCTTAACAATGGATAACTTAGATTATTTAGTATGACATTTAATATTACATAAACTAATATAATTCTTTGTATATGATATATTGCTATATATCAAATTATACATAAATAATTCAATATTAATTATGTAGTGTTAAAACATTTAATTTGTAGTAACATAACAATAATGTGGCCTATATGTACATAAACCACACTGCAAAGTAGATGCTAAACGATAAACAACTCAAAATTTGTTACATTTTCTTCATATAATAAATGAAATAACATTTAAAAAGTATCTAAAGAAAAAAGCTAAATAAAGTGGACCAAAAGCTAAGAATTATTTAGGTCTTCCCAGTGCCAACTTTACAATTATGAAAGCAATGGGAAAAATAACAAAAGAGGTCATTGAGAGAGATGCTTACAAAAACAGCAGAAAATAATCTGGAAAGCTCACCTAAAACTGCATGCAATAACTCTTGTTCTCTTTACTCCTCCAGTATTTGTGAATCAATTAAGAAAACAACCACTGAAATTATTACAAGAAAGGGTCAAGATAACAACTCTGCTGTCTAGTGATGTTTTCTTTAATTTTGGTTTTAAAGTTATCTGAATCTATCATGAGATATCTACTCATCCATTTATCTATAACTAAATCATGACTTTATGTTTATAAGTTGAGAGATACTAAGCTGTCCAGTTATCATGTTTCTTTATCTATTTCCTAAGCTTTCCACAAAAGCTGTTATAATGGCCTAGAGCATGAGTGACAAACTTGGGCACTGCGTTCTCACATGATCTAGATCCTGTCTGTTTCGTCATCTTTCAAGACATAGAAAGTGTCACAGTCAGGCAAGACCTTTGCAGACACATTCAACTATTGTTCACACAAGATAAATAATGTTGGAAGTGATTGTGACCATTTGAAAAGAACCTAAATATAAAAAGAAAATTATGTAAAATTATTCATGAAATTATTAAGGCCACTCCACGTAGTTAAAAGGGAGGTTTATTTGTGGGGTAACTTACAAGTGAATGGATAGTTTACAGAGTCTGGGAAAGGTGTGGCGCAGTCCGGCAGTGTTCCCTGGAGAACTCTGCTCGGTTTACCTCCAACGTCCAGGGTCCAGGAACCAAGAGAGGTGGCACTGGTCTTCAGGGTCCTCTCTTGGCCCTGCCTTGTAGGCGTGACAGTTACCGATGCCTCAGTGGGGGTTGGAACTTCCAGATCAAAGCTGGAATGGCTACCCACTACATAAGATATTTAGATTAATTATGATTTAGAATGTTATACATTTACGAAATTGTAGCTGGAATGCTATGGATATTGCTCTATATAAATAAAACACTGATGGCCAGTGACCAGGCAGGAAGTAGGTTGCCAGGCAGGAAGTAGGTGGGACAAGGAGAGAGGAAAATTCTGGGAAGCGGATGGCTGAGGAGAGAGACACTGCAGCCACCGCCAGGACAAGCAACATGTAAAGACGCCAGTAAGCCACCAGCCACGTGGCAAGGTATAGATTTATAGAAATGGGTTAATTTAAGATAAAAGAACAGTTAGCAAGAAGCCTGCCACGGCCATACAGTTTATAAGTGATATGAGCGTCTGAGTGATTATTTTATACGTGGATTGTGGGACTGCGGGGCTTGGAGAAACTGGAGAGAAGCCCTCCAGCAACACTGGAGTTATCTCCAGTCCGGCCTGGGCCAGCAGCCACTCAGACTCAAATAAACACACAATTATTATATTAGTTATAAATTGCATGGCTTTGGCAGGCTTCTTGCTATCTGTTCTTATATCTTAAATTAACACATTTCTATAAATCTATACCTTGCAACATGGCTTACTGGTATCTTACATCATGCTTCTTCTTGTGGCATATGGCAATGTCTCCCCTCCCTCTGCCTTCCTGTTCCCAGCATTCTCCCCTCTCTTTGTCCTGACTATACTTCCTGCCTGGCTACTGGCCAATCAACACTTTATTTATTAACCAATCAGAGCAACACATTCACAGCATAGAGAACATCCCACAGCATGAATCATGATGAAATTTGATGTTTAATGATGGGTAGATATTTTAATGAAATAAGAGTCAATAAATGCAAATATAATACAAACATATATATATATATATGCTTTGTATACTCACAGACTTATTAGAAGTCAAACTATCAATTAAATACATTTTCAATAAGTGTGTGTGTGTGTGTGTGTGTGTGTGTGTGTGTGTGTGTGTGTGTGTTTGTGTGTGTAAAATGTAGTGGTAAGTGCCTAGGTGTGCACAGAGCAGAGGAGGGCATCAGGGCTCCTGCTATCACATTCTGCTTTTTTCCTTTGAGATAGGATCAGGTACTGATCCCAGACTCTTTTCTTGTCAGGCTAGGGTGGATAGACAGCAGGGCCCAGCCATGTTCCTGTCTCTACCCACATAACCTTGGGATCACAAGAGCACAGGGACACTGTCAGCTCTTTATGTGGGTAATGCAATTTCTGTTTCAGGCCTTCATGCTTGAACAATAAGCACTCTTACACACAATGAAGATATCTCAGCATTCCCTGGAATGGTGCTTCTTTGTTTTTATAACTTTAAGTATCACACAAAGAAATTATGTTGTTATATGCCAAAAGCAAAAGTTGGTGGAGAAATTTGGGCTGAATGTCAGTCTCTTTAAAGGGTTTTATGGTAACGGGTGTATGAGCAGTGATGGGATATTTTGTCATTGAACCTAACATATAATTATAGAAGAAAGAAGAAATAGGAAAATGGAAAATGCAGTTAGTTCCCTGCAGATGTATGAACGAACATCTTAACTACTAGAATATACAAGCTAAGCAGCCTTTTGTGGTTCGATGATAGATTCATAATTTAGAAGTGAGGATGTTGGGAGCTACTTAGAAGTCATTTGACTTCCAGCAGGACTTGATGAGCACAGCCATTGTATTGTCTTGTGGGTGAAAGTATAGCCTGGAGAAAGTAACCCTGAGTAATTTCTGTGTGCTGTTTATGTTGTGGCCTGCTGGAGAGCTTTTCTCTAAGTACTGTCATGAGTCTGAGTGCCAGCAGGCTCCCTGGCCTGATGCAAGTTTCTGGATGCCAGATTCACAGATTAGACATGCAGGGTCCATATTGACTTTTGATGAGCATCTCACTAACTATGCTATTTCAACTCCATGCAACTACCAAGGGGTTGAGCAGAAAAAAGAGAAATGCACCAAGGTTGTTTCTGTGAGGTCCCCAAAGAACTTAGACTGCTATATTCTTAACTAGTTTTCAAATTTTAATAGTTTAATTTAGAGATGTAATGAAGGAAGTGGGTAGGAAAAATGGAAAGCAAGGATTTGTTTATTTTTCCACTTCTCCTAAGTAACAAAATAGTTTTAATAAAACCACAACAGTGTTGCACATATAAGTAAGAAATCATAATGCATGTGCAATAGTCCTTGACTTAAAATCTTAGAATCCATTTGAAACAAAATCCCTTGAAAATATTCCTACTTAATTCATTGATTTTACGTTCCTGCTTTTAAAAAATGAAGTTTATCCAATTTATATGGCTTCAAGGACTTTAAACAAGGTCAGTTTGGAGGTCTGAGATGATGCCTCAAATGTCATCTTATATAGTTATTCCTTTGCTACTGACTGTCTTTATTCAGTTTTATGGTCAATGTGAAATAAAGAACTTAGTGTCTGAAGTACATCATTCAGCTTCTAAATAAGCTACTTGGTATTAGATATTTATGAATTTGGATTTAAATTTTGGTTGTTAATAAAATGGAATAATGTTAACTATATAAATCACAAGTGGTTGAACATATATACTGTAAAATAATAGAAGTTCTATGTTATATTTAATTTACAGGTGATCATAGCATTTGCAAAGAGATATTTGTTATCAGAGATAGCAAGTAAGTTAACAAAAGCACAGATGTCTCAGGGAAAAAAGGAAGACATACTCGAGATTTTTTTTTTTTGCCAGTATTGTTCATTTCTCTTTTTTCTAGTGGCCACCTATGTGCTGTGGATATCGTTCTGTATAACTAAAACACTGGCCAGTGGCCAGGCAGGAAGTATAGGCAGGACAAGGAGAGAGGAGAATTCTGGGAAGGGAAGGCTGAGTGAGGGAGTCATTGCCAGCCACCGCCAAGACAAGCAGCATGTAAAGATGCTGGTAGCCACGAGCCACGTGGCAAGGTATAGATTTAATGAAATGGGTTAATTTAAGATATAAGAACAGTTAGCAAGAAGCCTGCCACGGCCATACAGTTTGTAAATAATAAGCGTCTGTGTGTTTATTTTATAAGTGGGCTGTCAGACTGCTGGGGATTGGCGGGACCTGGAGAGAAAACTCCAGCTACACCTATGGTTGAGGCACCTGCAGTGTCATACTGTACTTCCTGTGACCTCCTGGATATGGACACATTTCTCTGAACTTGGGGACTCTTTTCTTAAATCAATTCTCTATAATCTGGAGTCACTTGAGGACAATGGTTTTATCAAGTCATTAACAATTAGCTTCGATGGAAAAGTAAGGCAAATGTAGGGAATTCCATGCTGGTACTTCAATAAAAGTGTTTTACAATATACTCTTTATATTCTTAATAAAGTACATAAGATTTTATTTGTTTTCTAATTTCTTTTATAAATACCTTAGCAATATCCAGAAGGCACTAGCAAATTGTACTTTAGTTTTTTTGGTGAACATTTACTACCTTTTTGTTTTCTTATTGTTTTACTTTATTGAATAGCTTTAGATTCTTTTCAAATACAGTGTGTGGGGGTATTGTGTCCCCCAAAATATTGTGTATTCTAATAAATTTATCTGGGGTCAGAGAACAGACAGCCACTAGATACAAAGGCTAGAAAATGGTGGCACTCACACCTTTAATCCTAGCATTCCAGAGATAGAAATCCCTCTGGATCTCTGTGAGTTCAAGGCCACATTGGAAACAGCCAAGCATGGTGACATGCCTTTAATCCCAGAAAGCCAGCCTTTAATCCCAGGGAGTGGTGGTAGAAAGTAGAAAGATATATAAGGCGTGAGAACCAGAAACTAGAAGGTTTTGGCTGGTTAAGCATTTGGCTGGTTAAGCATGTGGCTGGTTAAGCTTCAGGCTTTTGAGCAGTAATTCAGCTGAGACCCATTCGGGATGAGGACACAGAAGCCTCCAGTCTGAGGAGACAAGACCAGCTGAGGATCCGGTGAGGTGAGATAGCTGTGGCTTGTCCTGTCTCTCTGATCTACCAGCATGGACCCCAATAACTGGCCTCAGGTTTGATTTTATTAATAAGAACTTTTAAGATTCCTGCTACATCTGGCGCCCAACGTTCGTGTTACGAATTCATGAAAAAGCTGTTTGCCTGTGGCCTTGTGAGCCCCAGCTCAGGCCCAAACTACACTCAGTCAGTTGTGGTGGCACACGCCGGTAGGATTTGCTGAAGGAGGCAGAGGCAGGAAGATCCCGAGTTTGAGGCCGGCCTAGGAGGCTTGGGAGAAGCTTTGGCCCGGACTGAACCATAAACAGTGGTGGGACCATGGAAGCAGTGGCTACTGCTCCACATTGCCAGCTCCTTCTCATCGTGTTGGTGACTGCGGTGATGCTGCTACCTGGGACGAAGGGTTTACTGTTGCTGGTTCAGAGAAGAATTTCCAGGACCATCGTGTTGCAAGAAAGCATCAGCAAAGGTCAGTTTGGAAAAGTTTGGCAAGACAAATGGTGGGGAGAAATTGTTGTGAAGATTTTCTGTTCTAGTGAAGAATGTTCATGGTTCCGAGAGACAGACATTTATCAGACTATGATTGCTCCAAACCACAGAGGAGGCAAAAAAAAAAAAAAAAAAAGTCTGCAGGAAACCATGACCATGCCTAACAGTGACTTTGACTTTGAAATCTTCAAAAAGATGACAGGATTCTACAACGATGATTCCACATGGACTATGATAAAGCCATTAAGCCGATTAACACCATGGAAAAATCGACTTTGGACTACAAACTGATCAGAACAATTTCGAGAGGACTAGTTGAGAAGATCCAGCCTGACAGACTACTCAAACAAGGACTTGAAACAAGCCCTGAACTTTCCTTTTATGCAGAGACTGGACAAATGATACAGGACTTGAAAATTAACCCAAAAAATTTTCTTTTCAAGATTCCCTAAAGATATCTTCACCCCTAGAAAGCAAAAAGAAAAAGAGAATATAGATATGAGATAGATCATTGAATCTACTCTGAGAAAAAAAGGTAAAGAAATAATAGGATAAATAGGTAGATCATCGAATCTACACTGAAGAAAAAGGGGAAGATATAAAAATGACAAAAGGTAGAATAATGAATCTATTATGAAAAGAAAAAAGAGAAAATATGGATATGATAAGATAAAAAGGGAGATTGTGGAATCTACTTTTAAAAAGGAACTGCTTGTTTTCAATAAGATAAGTAATGAAAATTTTTTGGTCTGAGTTTATCAGATGTTACTGGACTGGACATTGTTAATATATATAATGGAGTTTTTTGTCTGGATCTGTCAAATGTTAATGGACTAGACATAGTTAATGTAATCTTGACTGTATATTGTATATACTTATTGAAGATAGTTTTTCTTGTATTAGTTATAAGCTTTTTTAATTTTAGACAAAAAGAGAGGAGATGTGGGGGTATTGTGTCCCCCAAAATATTGTGTATTCTAATAAATTTATCTGGGGTCAGAGAACAGACAGCCACTAGATACAAAGGCTAGAAAATGGTGGCACTCACACCTTTAATCCTAGCATTCCAGAGATAGAAATCCCTCTGGATCTCTGTGAGTTCAAGGCCACATTGGAAACAGCCAAGCATGGTGACATGCCTTTAATCCCAGAAAGCCAGCCTTTAATCCCAGGGAGTGGTGGTAGAAAGTAGAAAGATATATAAGGCGTGAGAACCAGAAACTAGAAGGTTTTGGCTGGTTAAGCATTTGGCTGGTTAAGCATGTGGCTGGTTAAGCTTCAGGCTTTTGAGCAGCAATTCAGCTGAGACCCATTCGAGATGAGGACTCAGAGGCCTCCAGTCTGAGGAGACAAAACCAGTTGAGGATCCGGCAAGGTGAGATAACTGTGGCTAGTTCTGTCTCTCTGATCTACCAGCATGGACCCCAATAACTTGCCTCGGGTTTGATTTTATTAATAAGAACTTTTAAGATTCCTGCTACAACAGTGTATCCTGATTATAGTTTCCCCATCCTCTACTCATCCCAGTTCTTTCCCAAGTCCCATCCTATCCAGATCCACTCCCTTTCTGTCTTTCATGAGAAAAGAATAGGCTTCTAAGAGATAGCAACCACGCCAAACAAAATAAAATATAATAAAATGAAGAAAAAACTATCATATTGAAATTGGTCATGGCAACCCAAGAGGGGAACAATATTCCTAAGAGCAGGCAAGAGAGTCAGAGACCCATACATTCTCACACTCGGGAATCACATAAAAAGTACTAAACTAATAGCTATGCTGCATACCCAGAGGACTTGGTGCAGACCAGTCTAGTCCCTATGTTTGCTACTTCAGTTTCTGTGAGCTCATATGCATCTTGCTTACTTGGTTCAGAAGTCTTTTTTCTTCTGGTGACCTCCATCCCCTCTGGCTCTTAAAATCTTTCCACCTCTGTTTCTGTGGGCAGGGTGGCCCTCATAGACTCATTGTTTGGATGCTTGGCCCATAGGGAGTGCCACTGTTAAGAGGGATGGCCTTGTTGGAGTAGGTGTGGTCTTGTTGGAGGAAGTAGGTCACTGTGAGGGTGGGTTTTGAGTTCTCATATGCTCAAGCTATGCCCACTGTGGAACACAGTTGCTTCTGTTGCATGCTGATCAAGATGTTGACCTCTTAGCTCCTTCTCCAGCACCATGTCTGCCTGCACACCACCATGAAGATAATGGACAAAACCTCTGAAACTGTAAACCAGTCCCAATTAAATGTTTCCTTATAAGAGATTCTGTGCTCCTGGTGTTTGTTCACAGAAATAGAAACCCTAAGTCATTGGGATTGCCTGAGCTCTGAGGGGAGGGATTTGATAGGGATCTCCAATTAAGACTTTGTCTGTGTAATATCTGGCTGTGGGTCTCTGTATGTGTGCCAATCAGCTACTGCAGGAAACCTCTTTGATGATGACTTGGTAAGACATTGATCTATGAGTATAGCAGAATATAGCTAGGAATAACTTTATTTTACTTTACTTATTTATTTATATATTTCTTTTAGACCTGTAGTGTTTGGTTTTACCCTAGGTCTTTGAGATATCTAGTCTCTGAATCTTGGTTACACAAGGAGTGTAGGTCTTGGGTTCGTTCTCATGGAGTGGGCCTTAAGTCAAATCAGATAATGGTTTGTCTACTCTTTTAAGTTCTGTGCCATCATTGCCATAGCATAGTTTGCACATCAAAGGGTTTGTGGCTGGGCCGTTGTTCACACTTCTCTTTAGGTAGACTGCAGAGTACCTCTCTACACCAAAGAGACTAAAACATATGGGTAAAGACTACATGTAGGCACCAGCTTGACTTTCAATGTATTGTGTGGGTGTTGTTCTTGGCAATGGTACCCCACTGCCAGTTTGTTGAGAGTAGCATTAGATCTTAACATCAACTTGTGTTGTTTGAGGATTTCCATTGAACCTCCTTGGCCAATAACTCAACTGAATGCAACCCAGTCCTGCCACTGGAAGCCTTGCCTGGCTACAAGAGATGGCCAGTTGAGATCCATAACCCATGGATTCTAGGAAGTTTCCACTGAACTAGGTTTCCAAACCCCAAAATATATCCCAATTCTGTATTTTCTCTATACTCTCTCCCTCCATCGCATCTCCCCCAACCTGATCCCTCCTTTCCTGAACCCTGCCTGTCTCCAGTCCATCCATAAAATCTATTCCATTTCCCATTTCCATAGATTTTCATGCATCTTCTCTAGACTATATGAATTTATTTGTTAAAAGTATTCCATCAAGAAGAGAAGCCCAAACTTGAAAGCTACTTAATGAGATATTTTTAAAGAAAATACTATTGCAATGTAAACATATTTAAAAGTCCTAATTTATGTGTTTAAATATAAACATATTTATATATTGAAACATGTTCATATTTAAATATAACATAATTAAATTTGTTAAAATGTATAAATTAACCACATATTGGTGAGAAAATGAATATAGAACCATCCCAGAATTGACCTGGAACATGTGCCGAACATGAACAGATGGATGGGGCCTTTCCATAGGAAAGAATTGTATGCACTGCTATTTGATGTTTAGATTGAAATATTTCTAAGATAGTAATAGACAGTTTAATAAATAAGAATATTACTAAGCATATAACCAGCTATATAAAGTGTTAAGTCTAGAAATAAAGATATCAAATGTGGTCCCAGGAGTGCCCCAAATCACAATAAATGATTAGAAGCATTAAAAAGAAGATGGAACATTCAACCCAGGCATTGATAAAAATCAGTCTTGATGACTCATGTGCAGATGACTGAGGCTGCCAGATGCACAAAGAAACATCTCTTGGGACCTGAGGTTTAAGGCTAGAATTTGAAGATTTCATCACATCATATAGCTCATTCACTCATTCATTCAGTGATTTATTCAACATGTAATTATTAAAATGAACACAGGAAATTAAGAACTGTTGAAAGAGTTTTGCATGGTGAATTTGACTTTCTGTGGCTATTATTTATAATATGAAAATAAGCCATTCCCAGGAAATTACAGAATTCATCTAAATTAGACAAAGTTAATTTTTGGAAAAAGACCCATTAATATAAGAAAGTTTTAAAAGAACATTGTGTTCTTTCTCTTTTTGTCCATGTTCTGAGATGATCTTTGAAAACGGTTCATTATCCTTGTAACCCATAAAACCACAAAAATTTATACAAATCAAGGTGCTTAAATCTTTGTGTTCACATGAAGAACAGATGTGGAACTTTACAAGCCATTAGGTGGGCATATCTAAAAGCAACCAATTGCAAGAAAGACTCCCTTCTAAATAAGTATCAGGTGTAGTTACAGCAAGTAAATGATAGTGTTGATTTTAAAAAATTCCCAGAATAAAAAGTGAGATTAGAAACAGAACTAGTGGCAGAGTGCATAATTTTAAAACAACGCCTAAAATTCAGAGAACAAGGTGAAGTTTTGGTTATCAATGCAGATTGTCTGGCTATTTGGTATAGCCTGATGTATAAAACTCCTGAAATGAATTCAGTACATACAGAGCCCATATGTGTTCCCCTGTCACAATGAAATGAACATTTAAAAACTATCAACTCATTCCTAAAACAGAAGCAGCAGTTTAAGAAAAGGAAATGTTATCTCATGGAAAGGATATTGAGTAGAATCCTATAACTGTCCATTTTTATTACTGCCTCCTAGACATGTTGCCCCCACTTCTAACTGATGTCTTGCTTCACTCAATCCTGACTGGTCTTTGTGGTCATGGCTGTCCTATTGCTTTTCTTATGGTTGGAACATGAAATGTCCTTAATATGCTCATATATTTGAGCACTTGGTACCCAGTGATGGCACTGTTTGTGAGGTATTTCAAAAGTATGAGATAGAACATTTTGGAGGAACTAGTTCAAGGAGGAAAGAAGAATTTGGCCATGAAGTTTCTTAGTTTTGCTTACTGCTGGTGTCCTCCCCATTAGGAAACAGAGACAAGGTTAACAGTTGCCTCACAATCCTACAGCTCTGCCTCCTGTGATAATGACTTGTAGCTCTTAAACCATGAGTTGGCAAACCCTGCTAACTGCTTGTATTACCCAAGGAACAATTGATTTCCACTAGCCCTTTCACACTCTCTGCAAGCATCTGATAACCACCATTCTACTCTCATTGCTGTGTGATCTAGTGTTTTGGTTTCACATATGGATGAGATCAGGTGGTCCTTGTCTTTTTGTGCCTAGTTGATTTTAATGAACACACTCATTTCTAGTTCCATTCACAATGCAAAAGACGACAGGAATTCACTCTGTTTTATGGCCAAATGGTGTTTCATTGCTTGTTTTGTACCTCATTTTCTTTATCCATTTATTAGCTTGTGGATATTCACATCCAGTTCATAGCTCTTGGGTATTTTGACTTCTTTATTTGAAGCAGCTTCTCAGACATTTCATATTTAATTACTTTATTAACATTATACTATTTGTAATGTTTATATATTTTTTATTTGCAATAGCTAATGGCAGTTTTATGATTAGCTGTAGCTAGGTACATAGTAGATCCTTTTTAAGTAGTCACAAATCAAGATGTAAATACAAAGATATATATATATATATATATATATATGCATATATGCACACTATATATATAAATATATATCTTTGTCATGTGTTGGTATATGCTTATTATGCATATATACAACAAAAATAGTCACAGTTACCTCCATTACAATATTATCTAGAAGAGTATTAAAATGCTATCATCTGTCAACTTTATTTACTATTATAGATGCTTAGCACATATAAAATAATTAATCCTCGAAATAGTTTTCATGTGAACAAATGTGTCTCAGAAACCTTAATGGGAGGATAACCGAAATTATAAGGAGGATGAATGCAAAAGGAATTAAAAGGGGATAAAGTATCAGGCATATATTGCATCCATATGAATTTAATTCTCAGAACCACCTTTGTCCAGCTGATCTTTCCCCTCAGCAGCACACAATAGTTTGTGTGTGTGAATGTTTAAATCCAGGTCTTAGAACTTGCATATCAGCTTCTCTTTTAGAAACCATTCTACTTCCTTTAGTACTGTGTACGTTCTTGTGTGATTATGCATATTTCTTTGGCTTCTTACAAATTCATCTAAAGTAAGTATATGTTTTGAGAGGAGGAAATTGGCTTAAAACTGTATTTCTGCAGTTGGTTTTTGCTGAATATACATTCCATTGGAATATTTATAAATGTGAATTTACTTACTACATGACATTGATCAATTTTATAGTCAATTTCCAGAGAATATTGTGACTTAAAAATGTATTATGTCTAGATACTGACCAGCTTGATAATACAAACATATAATATTATGTACATGCATATATATGCTGCTAGCCTATTCTCCTTCCTCCAGTTTATGGTCACTGACTGTCCTCATCACATTTATTTTTCCTTAAGTTACTAGTCACTAACTCCAACTGATAACTGTTAACTAAAGAGCATTCGCCCCTGCAACAACTAAGATGAACACTAGGAGCAAAGCACCTAACATTGATAGCTCAAATGAAGCACAGATGTTCATTTTGGGGGATTGATTGAGACAATAAAAACATTAGATAGAAGCAGTGGGTTACGCTTGTACACTGAGAGCACAGACAGCAGGTCAGACACAGAACCTAGCCATCTATTCTTGCAGCCTTCATGAACTTACAACTTACCTATTCACGGACACCCTAAGCCTGTTTAAATAATTTCCAAACACATGATTCCTGGTCAATTGCTACTCTAGAATACCATTTCAAGGATGACTCAATAGAGAGAAATGTCAAAGTTTCTCATTTCCTTGTCTCTAATCACACTTTGTAGTACTCTTATTAGACTCACAAAATCCTTCCAAATGGTCTGAATAAAATAAAATTACTTGCCTAGCCAGAGACTACACTACCAACCTTCTAAGAAGAGAACAAACATTCAGAGAATTAACACCTTCTTGTACCCTAGTGACCAAGGTATATTTTTCTGTTCTTCTTCAAAGGAAGTTGAAACAAACATGCTTTTTGAAAAGAGGTCATGCTGTGCTCTTCCTCTTCTAAATGTTACATTGTGACTATGCAATTAATTCTATCCAAGCCCCCATTCTCCCCAAAATCCCTTTCTTCAGAGCTAAACAGGGATGCCATCTTTCATTCAGACCTGAACAGTTCTGCTAACAGCATAGGTCAGCAGCATCCCTACTCCACATCTATAATAGTGTATCATTATGTCAAGAGCTTTTTCTCCTGGGCTTTCCAGGAGGTAAGAAAGTAAGGTTTATATTCATTTTAATCATTTGTTTCCAGGCTGTTTTTGGACTGTAACTTATGCAGCTAATTATTAGAGTTGAGCTTTTTTTTTCTATAGGCCAACAATTATAAACTATAAAAAGGGCACCATTTTACATTAGTTCTTTTTAATTGTAATATACTATTTTGCTTTAAATATGCCATTAGATACTAGTGTAGTTTAGTTAGTAACAATTCCTTTTACCTGAGTTTGTTAGAGAATAGACTCTACGTTCTACTGTGTACATTAACATAACCACATTTCTTGACAAACCCATAATTCCCTAGGGATTCAGAATGCCTAGTGAATACTATTGGGATGGAATGATATATACTGATGCTCGGGTAACCTTGACTGATTACATAGAAACCTATCATTACTGGGTTCAATTCTGAGAGAATTGTTTTAACATGTCATTTTCTTCACTCAACACCAAGTGATGGTCATTTGGTCACTGGAAATCTTATCCAACTACAGGAACTCCAGACTGTAGTACATTGGTTGATAATGAAATCAATATATTCTGGGAGTGCTGAAGTAACTTATTCCTAGCTTAGTATATTCATATATATATATATGATTTGACTAAAGCATTATCATCTGTGGGCAGAGATTTCCTGTCCTGACTGCCTGCTCCCAAATAACCAACACAATATAAATTTGTATTACTTATAAATGCTTGGCTAATATCTCAGGATTGTTACTAGATAACTCTGACACTTAAATTAACCCACATTCCTTATCTATGCTTTGCTGAGTGGCTCATGGCTTGTTATATCATTTTATACACATCCTGCTTCCTGGACAGCTGGCTGGCGTCTTCCCTGACTTCTTCCCAGAGTGCTCTGTTTCTGGTTGTTCAGCCTATATTTCCTGCCTGGCTACCAGCTTTAAGTTTTTTATTAACCAGTGAGAGTAATACATATTCACGTATACAGATAATTAGTCCACAGCAATCATCCATGAGCCAGAGTAAGATGGCACCCAGAAAAAGTTTGGAAAGACACGATTGGTAACAGACATGAGACACATTAACTGAAATACAGTAAGAACTTTCTCTACATAGCATTAAATCTTGATTATGTGCTGAATACCTTTGCTGGTACTGAAATCAAGTGTGTGGGAGAATTTTTATTTGCAGAACAATTGAAACAAGACAAGCATGGTGTCATTGTTTTTCTCTGCTGAGTAGTACTCCATTGTGTATATGCCCAAGAGTTGTATAGCTGGGTCTTGAGGTAGATTGATTCCCAGTTTTCTGAGAAACCACCATACTGATTTCCAAAGTGGCTGTACCAGTTTGCACTCCCACCAACAGTGGAGCAGTGTTCCCCACATGGGACTGGACTAGACCCTCTGTATCATGAGACAATGGTGTAGCTTGATCTGATTGTGGGGAGGAGGGGAGGGCTGGCAGTTAGATCAGAACCCATCGCTGATGCATGAGCAGGCTTTTAGGAACCCACTACCTATGATGGGATACCTCGTGCAGCCTTGAGGCAGGGGGAAGTGCTTGAACTTGCCTCTACTGGATGTGCCTCCTCATGGGAGAACTTGCCTTCTTGTAGGTAGGAGTGGGGGGGGTTGGGAGGGGGAAGCTGGGGGGGCAAGAGAAGGGAAGAGGGGGATCTTTGGTGTGTAAAAGAATAAAAAATTTTTCTTAATAAAAAAGTAAAATTTAAAAAAAGATGAACAATTTACTTCACTGAACTAATTTCATAAATAGAAAGGCAATTCTTATTTTTTAGATACATTTGCCAGTATCACTATGATATATGAATGAATTTTGTGACCCTTATATACAAAAGGTTATCATCTCACATTTATTTACCAGCCACCTACATATTTTTGAGGTGCTGATTCTTTATAACCAATGAATAAATGGCCAAAGAGATTATGCTTTTTAAGCACACTTATGTCACCTTTCAATTGAGAAAATTGTCTAGAAAGGAGTAAGTTGCATTATGCAAAGAGTGATAGTTGATAAATTACACTGACACAATATTCTTCTCTAAAGGAGAGCTTAACATTAGTTTTAGGAAGCTTATGGGTTGATAAGTGAAGAGTAAATACTGTGAAGTCATGAGACACACAAAACTTAAAATTAGGACACTATTTTTACAGAAATGCTTACATTCTGATGTTGAGTTTGACCTCCCTGTTCTTTTTTTTTGTAATAGAGTAGTCTTCAACAGAAGAGAATTATAAGCAAGATATCAATCCAAAAATTCATGCACTGTATTTTTCTTGGTCAAATATAGATCAAGAGGTGTGTTTGTATAATATGTACAAACAGAAAGAGAGTCCGTACTGGAATGCAATACAATTGGAATGGAATATTGTCACAAATGACTCCCTTAGACTATACAAAATTTTTCTCATGGAAACATTTAGCTTTTGATATGGTACTCTACTTGGGATTATTGAAGCTTTTAGCCAATGAGTGTATATAGCAAATAGGCTGAGTAACACAGATCTGTATTTTCTGGTCTCCTCAACCATGACATTGGCTTAATATTGTAGTCATTTGAAGAGTACTAGAACCTTGTCATATGTAATGCGTACTAGGATAAAACTGTGCTGAAATATTCAAGAGAAATAAAATAAATCTTGAGTTATAAAATCATGCCACATGTATTTTTTTATTATGTAAGGAAACATACATAATCATATCATGTTTTTAAATAGTACATAGTGAACATATATTTTAGAAAAATAATGTTAAGCTTATAGAAAATGAGATATAATATCAATCAAGAATTATTAACCAGATGAAATGTTAGCTTCCTTTTTTCTATAAAAGGACAACTGGTAATTATACTAAGCCTTTGGAGTCACACAAAACGCTATGGTAACTGGTAGACTTCATTAATAAAGTACAAAAATAGCCATTCTCTTCATGAAAACAACTGAGTGTCAATGTGTCCCAGTAAATTTTCACTTACAAACATAGGCAAGGGAGTCTTCTTTGCCAATTCATAAGACCTGAATTATTTACTAGACTGTAGTAGACATTGCAAAGATTAAGTTATAATATGTCCATGAACTGTTTTTAGTAAACTATGAGAATATTTGTTCAACCTGAAAACATTGGTCCACTCTTTGATACCACTTTTGTTTCTAAAATAGATTATATGCCTAAAACTTATAAGAATATTGTAGGTATTCTTTAGCCCAGGATTCCGGTGTATCCAAACCTTTGACATTTTGGACACAGAGTTGTAGTCTATAAAGTTCATGATGAAGAATCTTCAGTCAAAATGAAAAAGTCACAGAATAAGTATCATAATTTTAAGTAAATTTATGATTTTGTGTTAAGCTACATTCACCAATTGCAGGGTTTCACAGACCATTGACATGCCTTGAGAATATTTTTTATCAAAAAGATGGTCATAATGTTTTCTCCTCTTCCCTCCCATCTGTCATTCTATCTGCCCACTCCCACCACTGTTCATTTCTTACCTGTTCCTTCTTCCCTTCCCCAATTGTCCCACCTTCCTTCTCTCACAACACTTCCTTCTTTCCTTCCTTACTCCATTTTCCATCTCTATATCTTATATTTTTCTTTTTCTTTTATTTAAGTTGACAAACTTATCTTTACACATATTGCCTAATATGTTATCTCCTCACTTTAGTAAACTCAGATCTTGCATCATGATAGCTGAGGCTCTGAATGAAGTCTTCTAGTCTCTGTTTCATATATCTTTAATTAAGATAATGCAGGGTATAGCCAATTCCCAGCTATCGATTATGAAATTCATTCTGTCATTATTCAGAACAACTATACATCTTGTATTATAAAATCATGGGTTCATTTTATTTATATTTTGGTTAATTATATTATATAGATAATTACCTAAATTCTTATTGGCCATTAACAAAGTAAGTTATTTGCTCATTTAGGGGCCCATAGATTATTAAAAGACATAATTCAATACTAATGAAAAAAGGTATTTTCCTTTAAAGGACAATGTTTAAAATGAAAAGATTCAGTAATGTCCATCATTGTAACCAATAAATAATTGCTATTCTTCATCAGTCTGTCCTATAGGCTCAACAAGGCCTAGAAAGATTATCTGCATGCTGTTCGTTCACAAGTTAGAATTTAGATTTTTTTTTGTATTCTTATTGATCACAATTTATTGTAAAGTCATGAAAGGCCAGCAACAGTCAGTCAGTCTGGACAAATACTTGATTGTACCCAGTTGATGAGATGTGGACAGCACTGAGTTACACGATGAAAGAGCAACACTTCCTTTTCCACCTTCCTAGAAAAATATTGGTTAGATAAGGCAAAGGATGGGCAGCTACTGAATGGTGATACTAACCATGCAAGAACAACAAATAGGTGTGCAATAAACATCATTGCTAAATCTTGAGCTGGAAGGGCAAGAGGGAAAAATGAACTTCAGCTAAGAATTTCTAAGAATTAATGCAAGAAATAAGCTTTTAAAGAAATATCTTCCAGCTACCTTTATACAGGTTAGCACCCAAATGTAATTTTCTGTAGTCCTAAGGTTGGTGATGTACAAGTGACCTGGTTCTGTTCTCCTTTGTTCCCTTTAGAGCTCAAGACTATAGAAATGATAAACAAAAAATTTTTTTTCATTTCATACCTAGGCATAAATAGCTAAATTGAATATTACTGTTCACTTTCTTCTTCCATTATTTCAACTCTTCGAGGCCCATAAAGTAGAACATAAGCAATGTGCCAGTCTCCACCACCAGACAGCTGCAGGATATCTTCTGGTGTTACAATACTGACCTTCCATCAAATTTGTACATCAAATCTTCTAAGATCAGCTGGCTGCCTGCTTACCTAACTATCTAGATGGTTCAATTTTTTTATAAAGAGAATCTGTGAATGCCAAAGTTCTTAAGGATGTTAAATTTCCTCTTATGTTAGATGTGTATGAACTCTGCACACCAGAACTTCAAGAGAAAATGGTCTCTTTTTGGTCAAAATTCAAGGATCTAGAAGATAAAAAAGTGAATCAGCAACCAAATGCAAATGACAAGAAGAATAGTCCCCCAAAAGAGGTTAAGTATGAACCCTTTTCATTTGCTGATGATATTGGCTCTAATAATTGTGGATACTATGACTTACAAGCAGTTCTAACTCACCAGGGAAGATCTAGTTCTTCAGGTCATTATGTATCATGGGTGAAAAGGAAACAAGATGAATGGATCAAGTCACGCACTCAGCTTTGAGATGCTTAAGATTTTCTGTCTTCTAGTGTCTTTTGATCACAAAGGATTTGCCAGTAACATAAGATCAGCAATCTAAAGACTCCTTTGGGATATTTCCTACTTGTCCTCTTCAGGAAATAAAATCATTTATATGAAAGCACTGGGAAATAGTCAAAATAGAGGAAGCACTCAAAGACAACATAGAAACAAAGGAAATAAAACAACCCAGCAAAAATAATCATAAAAACAGCATTTCTTCATGATTAGAATTTTTAACTCACTAATTATCCATCTTATTTGGCTTATGAATGATGAACCAATGAACTTGAAGCTATTTACTCTGATATTCTGCTTGGACAATGCTGAGGGGAAAGAAGAGAATATGTTACATGGTAGAAGCTAACCTCAAAATAGTCTTTTCCTAGGTTTTATTGCTCGAAAATATTGAAGTTATTTGTAACCAAGTTAGTTTGTTATTGGATAGTAAAGGAAAACGCAGAAGACTTCAACATCCAGGATTAACTTAAAATTTGCAAATGAATGAAAAGAATAAATGATTGTTAGGACATATACTTGGACCTAGATTTTGTTTAAACTTGGCATTTTCTTTATCATACCTTCATTTTTAATAAATGTACAATATAAAAGTGTGTGTGTGTGTGTGCGTGTGTGTGTGTGTGTGTGTGTGTGTGTGTGCAAAAGGTTTCAGGAATTATTGACATAACAGGTTTCTCAGAAATACCTGCTTCCACCAGAGAGCCTTCTTCTATGAAACAAGATACTTTTGAATCAGGCAGCACTATAAGCTAGAAAACTACAAGCCTGCTTTTCTGCCGTCCCTCTATTCTCTTAACATGAAGTTTTGATAATTACGTTCATTACTAATTACTACTGTGATCCACTGACGTAGCCTTAGTTGTTACACAGAACACCAAATGGATTACCCTTACTTCATTCTAGACTTCATGCTTGAAGTCATAGTGTTATAATACCACTTTCAAGCATGTTAGTAAATTAATTACAGATTCAGCATCACCAAAATGTGTCAGAATAGCATTGAGGAACAAAAATTCTGCACTTGTCCTTCAGTTAAGTTGACCAAGAGGGAGCTCAAGTTTGAAATCTCTACTAGTTTCTCTATATCTTTCATATGTCTGCAGTTTGCGGTTTGTGGGGTGTCTGTAGATGATCTGTTGTGTGTCTAATAGGTCCCTATAGCCTGTCTGTCTTGTCTCTTACAAAGAGCTCTGCTTGAATTTATTGATCAGCAGAGAAAATATTACATAGTGAAGGAATCACAGGTATTTTACAGAAATTATTAAAATTTTTATAAAGGATTAAGCTATTCTAACTAAACACAAATTACTGAATATTGCAAATATACAATTATTAAGCAATATTTGTGTGCAGTTTCCAACATTTATGGTTCATATTTGTTGTATAAGGTTGCCTTTGATCTGTTTTCATGCTTCAACAAATGATTACCGTAAACACACACACACACACACACACACACACACACACACACACACACACACCACTTTCTGTGTCAGGTACATGAAAGGATATATGATTTGCGATCACTGCTATACAAAAGGTTGTATAAGTTGAATAATTGGGAAATCCAAGGAAAGTAAGGTTGATTATTACATAGTTCTCTTTACTATAGGTTAAACAAATGGCCGAATACATACCAAAATATCAAACTAAATGTTAATTAACCTCAGGATGTAGTATTCACTTGTCTATAAAGTCCAGCAAAAGTTCCAGGCTCTTTGAATGTAAGAAAATTTTCATAAATTCCCGTTGCCACGCAGAATAGGATAAATCTTCATTTTAAAACTGTCTTCAACATCTTTGACGAAAGTCTAAATTGCACCAACTATTATTGGAAAAATATTTTACATTGTTAAGGATTTTGATGAATACTTACTGATTCTATAACTTTAGATCCTAATTTCCCTTTATTTTCAAACTTGTAAGCAATCAGCAAAGGAAACAACTACTCATATTTAATGAAAAAGGATTACAATTACTGATATTTTTGCTAATACTGGGGCATAGTGGAAATTCTATTTCTTCCTCTTCTAAATAATGACATTTTAAGTGTATTGTTAAGAGGATATTTTATTATGTCACCAAGAAAAAGTATATCTTATTCTTTAATGAACAGTTAACTGAATTGATTAAACTGAGAACTTCTATGATATGTGCTTATATAATAGGACTTATATAATAGATGTAAAGTACTACCCAGAAAACATTTGTAAGGTGAGTATAAAAACACTTTTCTACTATGGGTTTAATATTGCTTAGTGTTCCGTGAGTTATTGAAACTTTCATTATTAAATGCATTTAGGACACTGACGCATTTGTAGACCTTCAGATTCATAATTTGAATCATTCACTAAAATTTATATGGAAGATCATCTGAAAGAAATTCATCAGTAATTTATGAATGATTAGAAGTTACATTCTATATTTAGAAGTGTTTAAATGCTGAATAGACTTAAAAATTGTGTCCTACTTTCTCTCTTCCTTGAATTACTTATATCTGAAAATAGATACTTTTATGGAATATAAAAATTTATATTCTTTCTCAGGGGGAAAATATTTTCAAAAATATTCATCTTTATATTTAGGATATATAGATATAGATACATTTTAACATTGATGAAAGTTATTTTTAATGTTTTTGGAACACATATCTTGCAATTTTAAGTTCATAAAAACAAAATAAAAATATAATTTTTATTAGAAATTATATATTATTTTGAAAATGTTATAGAATATAATGTGATACAAATACTGTACTAGCTTCAATTTGTGAATGTTTTCTTCAAAAATATTATAAGAACATTAATTTTATTGCTAATAACTATTTCTTCATATTTTATAACTATATAGTTCACAAAATTTACATACCACATAATTCCATTAGTAATAAATCATATTATATTAATAAACATAGTAGCAATTGCTGTAAAGAACATTGACAGCTTTAAACTGACAGATGCTAAAGCTGTAGGTCTTTGCATCATTTCTGCCTCTATAGTTACAAAAAAAGCACAAAACTGTAAATCTCTCATTTACGTTTGCCTTTAGATTATTAGTCTTATGGAGTCTTGTGAAAATATGTATTTATTTACTTTAAACTATTTCTTGTATGATGATCACATACATTATAAAGGATCAAAAGAAAGGGTCAATGAACAAAGGAAATCCCACTGTGGCATTCTAGGAATGTAACATCATTCATACACTTAACAACGTAGCATCTTTACTCTAGTAGGTCATTTTAAAGAAATTATATTTTTACAAACTCTTGAGAAAAAGTTGTTAAGACAAAAGATAACCTCCAAAGAAGGCTTTTAGGCATACATTCCACCAAATATATAAGTGATCATTATTTCAATAAAGGTTCACTGCATTACAAGGGAACTTTTTTTCAAGGAAAGGTGTTTAGTTTGAGAATGCAAGGATGATTTTGCTGGCTAAAGAGGAACAGATTACTGACAATCTAGAATTGATATTTAAGGCCTCACAAGAAATTGCCCTAATTTGAAAATGAGATTAGAAAGCTAGAGAGGGGATATAGGAAAATGGTAAATGTAAAAAGGAAATAGGGGGAAAAGAGGAAGTTTCATCACTAAGGAAGGGCTTTTAGTACCCTGGATGTTTCTATGCAGGCTACAAGGGGAGGAATATAATAAATACACCTATGTAGCCACAAATAGTGTAAACTATTAGAAGGACGGTTCTCACAAGTTTTGACCACTGGTACAATAATAGCATGAATGTTTTGGGACTAACCACTTTCTTTTGGGAATTAAGGGTTGTTCTATAAGACAGAACTTTTGCATGGCATCATTAACTGGGCTAAACCTAGTAAGTGATTAGGACATAGACCTTATGGGAGGACCTAATATTATCATTCTGTAAATGGACATAGTAATAAACTTTCCCCTGAATTCTTATCCTTATATTGATAGATTAGTGCCTCCCTCAGCATTCATAGTAGAAATTTTTTGTTTGTTTGTTTGTTTTTTGTTTTTTAAGATAAGGTTTCTCTGTGTAATTTTGGTTCCTGTCCTGGATCTCACTCTGTAGACCAGGTTGGCCTTGAACTCACAGATATCTGCCTGGCTCTGCCTCCCAAGCCTGGCTTAGTAGAACTTCTTTTTGCCATAGATAGTGATTAATACAGAGACTCTCTCCCTCCAAAAATTGACCAGTGTGCAGATCATACGAGACTGAAATACTCAGCTCTAAATGGAACATCTGTATCACAACCTGTTTCCCCAAAGCTCAGGAAGTGTAGCCGAAGTGGGGTCAGATGGTTGTAAGACCCAGAGGCAGTAGATATTTGCCAGATACGACAGTGATTTGGTACATCCGAACTCAATAGCTCTATTGAATACACAAGACTTACGAAAGTTAAGCAAACCCAGTTCACAGCATGGAGGCAAGAGGGGCTCATAAAGTTATGCTCCTAGTTGAAGAGCAATAGACATTTGATGGCTGCTAGTGGAAGAGGCAATCCATGCTTTCATAGATTGCCCTACACCCATACACATACGCATACATGTTGCTACATCTGAGACTTGTGGGCCTAAAAAATATACAATATTGCATAAGAAATGTGGTGATGGGGATGGGAGACATTTTGGAAGGGAAGCAAACATGGTACATTTGATTGATCAAAATATATTTCATCCATGATGAAAGCTTTAAAACAATTAAACTAAATAAAGAAAACATATCTCTCAAAAATTCAAATTTCACACTATTTCTGAGACTGTATTTATAAACCACTAGGTTCAATTTTTTTGCACACAGACACAAGTGTAGTTGATGCACAGCCAGTATGTTACAGTTAATCTGTCTCGTCTGAGCACCCTTCAACATATTCTTTATGTTAGGCACATAATTTTTATATTTATTAAAATTTTTGATGATTTTCCTTGATTAAACATATAAAAATATGCACTTGAATGCTTTGGAGAAGTAAGTCTTTTTGAGGCTTTAATAATATACAAGAATTGAGACACATATCTCACCCAAATATTGGTTATATATGAGAATGCAGATATAGTTAAAGAAATATAAAAGCAATATGTTGAAGTCTTTTTGATTACCCATTAAATGATGGTTAACATAAATGCACAAAAAAACTTGCAAATTAGAGTGGAAAAAAGAAGTGGTATATGTTCCTGCAGAGACAAACTCTGGTAATGACAATATGAATCTGCAGCAGAAGTCCACACAAAGATGTAAGAATGCAGCTTCATTATGGGAAGCACATTTAAATTTTTTTAATATATTTTAGTTAAAATAGAATTGTATCACTTTTCCCTTCCATTAACATCCTCCAATCTGTCCAATGGCACAGGCATGTGCTAGCACACACACCACACACCACACACACACACAGAGAGAGAGAGAGAGAGAGAGAGAGAGAGAGAGAGAGAGAGACTGAAAATATGTCAAGGGGCAGAATAGCTGGGTCATAGGTCAAGAGGTGGTATAGCTAGATCATATAGAAGATTTATTTTGTTTTTGAGGAATCTCCAAATTGGTTTCCAGAGTGGCTCTATAAGATTGTAAGCCACTAACAGAAATGAGGGGTCTTCTTTGCTCACAATCTTGCTGCCATTTTTCTGTCAGCTGTTCTGTTTGTTTTGTTGATCTTAGCTATTTTGACAAGGATGAGTCGTAATCCCAGAAGTGTTTTAATTTGCACAGAACATACAATTGCACAAAAGGTTTAAACATATAATTGTGATGGAATATCATACACTGATTGGTGGAAGTCTCTTATGGACAGTTGATAAATTCCATCTAATCCAATAACATTATATAATTTTATTTCACCCATTCCCAACATAATAAGAGTTCATGGAAAGACTAGAAGAGAAAGAACTACACATAATCATATTGTTTGACAGAGCAGTAGAAAATTAGAGTTTCAATAAATTTCCAGTTAAACCTATCAGCCTGTACTGATACTCTCCTTTTGATAAAACATAGCCAAATACATAATGTTATGTACATGTGTGAAGTACAATTGACATCTTATTAACTCCTAAGTGCAAACAACCAATAAAACTAACTAATTAGTGCCTAGTGTGTCGGGGAAGCCTCTAAAACAAAGAAGAGTGATCATAGCCAAGAAGAGAAGGGAACCTGATTAGATACAGAAATTACAATTACATAACTTTAAATTACATTACATTTTTAACACCGAAAAGAAGACAAGATGTGATGCCTCACTTATAAAAGAAAATTAAATCCCTAGAAAGTGTGAAAGACTCTGAGACAAAACTTTTTTTTTAAATTTAAAGCAAAGTGAGCAGTATTTTTAAAATTAAATGGAGAGATTAGATAATACATTTTACATTTCCTCTATGCAAAAGAAATTGACCCATAAAGTACCTGTGTACCCAAAATGTTAGTCTAACAACAATCTACATTTGTTTCTCTAGTCATTTTTCCTTTTGCAGTGATCTTGAAAAAGCAACAAAGTCATACATTAAGAAAAGATTTAGGAGTTGGGTGGTGGTGACACATGCCTTTAATCCCAGCACTCAGGAGGCAGAGGCAGGCAGATCTCTGTGAGTTTGAGGCCAGCCTGGGCTACAGAATGAGTTTCAGGAAAGGTACAAAGCTACACAGAGAAACCCTGTCTTGAAAAACAAACAAACAAACAAACAAACAAACAAACAAAAAATAACAACAACAACAAAGACTTAGAAGAACAGGCTACACAACTGTAACATATATGGGAAGGGTCTAGGGCAGTCTCATGCTGGCTCCCTAGTGGGAAGAAGGACTGTCTGACTCTTTTGCAGGCATTTGAGACCGTATTCCTCATACTGGGTTGCCTTGTTCAGCCCTAATCCTGGGAGTTTTTTGGTCTTAGGGCAACTTCATATGCCATGTTTTGTTGATAATCATGGGAGGACTGCCCTTTTCTGAATAGAAATGGAGGAGAGGTGGATGTGGGAGGCAGAAGGGAGACGGGAGGAGATACTGGAAGCAGAGGAGAGAGGGGGAAAGTGCAGTCAGGATATAAATTAGATAAATAATAAATAGATAGAAAGGTAGATAGACAGACAGATAGGTAGATGATGGATGGATGGATAGATAGATACATTGATAGATGATAGATAAGAAAAGACCTAGAATAACTATGCCATGTCATTCTTGACACACTTATACTTTGTAATTCATTTAATGTTACTTACTTTGATGTATTTTAAAATTTCATTATGCATGTCTATCAATTTAACCACTTTGTGAATATTTTCATAAATATCTTTTATTTATTGAATTTTATTCTTTACTTCTTCCTTTATCTTACTATTTTTAGAATATAAAAAGCTAAATAGTGAAGTTTGTAGTGTTATTTTTTTTTCCTTCAAATAAAGAAATGTTTCCTGTTTGCTTTTTTCTTTTTCTTTGCTCTTTCTGTAAATCTGATAGTTGAACAGCTGGTGATGCAAGTCAATCAGAAATTAGACTGACTTTGGATCAGTTTGTAAATTGAGTGGCTCTCAGTTAATCTTTAAACTGTACTTCCCAGTTACTGGCTTCAACCTCTAGCAGGATATTGGCATCTGAAATGCCATGAGACCACAGAGACCTCACTGTGTCTTTTAGTGTTCATTGTGGTCACGTACCAACCCATGTATAACTCTGCTGTCAAAGAGAAATAGCCTGGATGTGTCCTTGCCAGAGTTTACTTCTCCATAACAAGCCATAAGAGAGTCCCAGGATCCAATACCATACTAATTCTACAGACTCTTTACTTGTTACAATTATAATATGTCACCAAAGCTTGCTTGCCTGTTGCATTCTTAATCCTTCACTGCAGCTCGTAATATAATATATAGAGAGAATAAATTATTTTAATATTTATATACATAAATATAGAATAAATTACTTAATTCAAAGCTAGAAAACTTGAATCAATTTTTGACTGAGCATGGAGCAAAGTTAATGGTGACTATCGCTTTGGGAATGCATGGAATTTTTGTGATCAACAGAATTGAATTATCAAAGTTCAACTAGAGGTCAAAATTGTAAATTGAAGGAAATAAATTCATAATGGGGAAAGAAAGAAGAAGGCTGGATGAGAAGAGTGGGGAAGACAGAGAGAAGGAGACAAAGGCAGGAGGAAGTTTTCTTAAATAGGAGGGCAGGAAGAAGTCAAAATGGGAACAAGGGCAGCTGGTTAACTCAGTACCAACATCCATATCCTTGGAATTCAATCCATGTTGACATAACCTTAAAAAATACTCAAGCGTTTTGAGATCTTGTGTTGTATAACACTACAAATAATAATAAAATCCTAAGATATGATTTTAAAGTTCAGTAATAAAATACATCAAGAGAAAAATAAATACCACAAAGTTTCTACAGAATTGCAAGTTGTTCTGCCCAAAGAAAGTAAGCATCATTCAGATAAGTTTTTGTAAAATAAATAAATACATAAATGGAAACTCCAAGAAGGAAAACAGTGGTAGTTATCTTTATCTGGGAATTTCTTCAAACACTTGGTGTGTTTGAGGTTTGTGGTTAAAAATGATTCATTCTTTCTATCCATGCTTTGCTTAGGTTGAATTCAGTTTCTCTGTAATTATCACTTAAGTAATGATGGCTGTCCATTTTTACAGTGTTCAACTCCAGGAAAGGGAAAACTGCAAGCTTACCAGTTTTCTAATCACATCTTTTGTTAACAAAAGCCTCCACATAGCAATGAAAGCTTTGGAAAAAAATAGCAAGTCCAAGGTTATTATTCATTGCCATGAATTGATATTTCACAGGTGACCATGACATGATTGTTTTTCTATTACCTAACATTCCAGATTTGAAGATTGAGCTCTGAATATGGAGGACAGAAAGAAATAAATGAATTTTAATTGAGGAGAATGGAGTGGTCCATAACTTCATTCATAAAATTGCTGTTGTCACTTCATGCTAATATTATCTATTGATTTCATTCCTTGTTTATGTTCTTAGTCCAAGTCCATTTCTTTTTTTTTTTTAAGATTTATTTATTTATTATGTATACAGAAGAGGGCACCAGATCTCATTACAGATGGTTGTGAGCCACCATGTGGTTGCTGGGAATTGAACTCAGGACCTCTGGAAGAACAGTCGGTGCTCTTAACCTCTGAGCCATCTTTCCAGCCCCCAAGTCCATTTCTGTAGCTGACTACAGTTGTAATTAACAATGTAATCAGTATGTTATGCATAAACTCTTTTAGATGTTTCTGTTTATTTTATTTTATTTGTGTGAATGTTTTGCTTTCATGGTTGATGGGGGACAGAAGAGATTGTGGGACCCCTTGAACTGAAGGTAAGAATGAATGTGAGCCACCTCATTTGTTCTGTGAACCCAACTCAGGTCCTCTGGAAGAGCAACAACTGCTCTTAACCACTGAGCCGTCTCTCTAGTGCCAAGGTTTTGTAATTTTAAATAAATTGAAGTATGCTTTATATATTAATTTATAACTTTTAACAGTTTTCAGTCCAATTTTAAGAGCCAATTGAATTTATTTGGGTATGTGCAGAAATATGGATGTGGGGGGGGGTGACGTACAGGAACATACATGACTCATAAATGCTGCTTCTCACAAATATCCACTTCTTCATGGGTCACAACTCACATGTACTTGTACCCTACAGCTGTCTTCACAGTCTGATGCAGCCTGGTTTGTCTGATAATCATCTTTTGGCATCTGCTCATTGGTTCAACATGTTGGGAAAGACATTGAAATTATTGTATATTGTAGCTTTCTCATACAGGTAAAGTTTGTTTACTGCCTAAATCTCATAAGCCTATTTCAGGCATCTGTGTTTTGTCTTGGAGTCAATTGTTCCACAACACATATTGTGTTTTCATTGTGCCATATCTCTTCAAACATTTTTACCAATTCTTTAGCTTCATATAAAGCATTTTATGAGTGCATTTGTGTGTGTTTTTATATGTGTAACAGTATTAATTTTAAAAGAGAAGATAATGAATTTGAGAGGGAATTAGGATGAACACAGGAAGAGTCAGAGAGAAGAAAATTGTGGGGCTGAAATTATGTAAATATGGTATTAATGTATGAGATTCTCAAAGGAAAAGAAAACAAGAAAGAAAAAGAGATAAGATTATATATGCTTTGAAGTCCTGTGAAAGGTAGAACACTGAATATCTCTTCCAACCTCTACTATAGTTTGGATGCTGGCAAATGTCATGATATTTCTGTTTGGTGACAAATGGCTTAATTATGTATCTTAATTTCAATAGTGACAAGAACATCTCCTGAAAACCTCCTAGCTAAATTTCCATAGCATGATAAGAACAGGGTCATTTAATACATGCACACAATGGATTTCATTGCTTAAGAGTGATCTAATGTGTCATGTATGCTCTCCAGTGTCCAGTCTATTATCCATTATCCCACCTTAGATTGAGCAAATAAATTTAACTTAACAACGATTCCATCAATTGCTCATTGTCTTAGTTAAAGTTTCTATTACTATGACATGACTGAAAGCAAGTTGGAGAGGAACTGGTTTATTTGACTTCCCTGTCTATATTTCTGTTCATCATCAAAGGAAGTCAGAACAGGAACTCAAACAGGGCAGGAACCTTATAGTAAGGTTTCTCATCAGAACAGCCAGCCCACAAATAATGACAAACAGATTTATTATTAATTATGAAAGCTTGTCCTTAGCTTAGGCACTTATAATTTAATTAACCTATTTATATTAATCTACATTTGATCACATGACTTTCTCTCTGCCAGAAATCCCACCTATCCCTTCCTGCCTAGCTATTGGTTATTCAGCTCTTTATTATAACTATCACAGCAATACATCTTCACATAGTGTAAATTTAAATTTATTTTTCTCTCATACATTGCATCCCAACCTTAGTCTCCCCTCCGTCCCTTCCTCTCTGTTCTCCCCCACCTCCCTTCACCCTCAGATCCACTATTCCTCCATTTCCCTTCAGAAAACATCAGGACTCCCAGTGATATCAACCGAATGAAGGCATTTTCTTAATTTTTGTTCCCTCCATTCAGATAACCAGAGTCTGTGCCATGTTGACATAAGACTATCCAGCAAACCCATTTTAATTTCAAAAGCTCATCTGAAAACATTTACTTTTCTAAGTAAGTATATACAATAGCCATGAATGGGTGGAAACAAGTCCTGGACCATAACAGGCATCTCTGAGTAGAGATTCTTTTTCCCTGCCATAGAAGAACACCATTAATGATGTGACAATTGAGAATTCTTGTTCAAAGTGATGGAGATTGTTAGATATGTAAGTTAGAGCTATTTTCTACAGTAGTCCTCACTAGCAAGGAAAGAGATAGATGAAGACATTATGGGAGTGGGAAGAGGCAGGGTGCCAGGGAATCTCTCAGGAATCCACAGGGATGATCCCACCTTGGACTGTTGACAGTGAGTAAGGGTTTTCCTGGACTGGTCTACTCTGGTGATGGGTCTAGTGAATACCCTGTCATCATAGAGCCTTTATCCAGTGACTGATGGAGGCAGATGCAGGGATCCTAGATGCAAGGATGAGCTCCCAGAATCCAGTCATGGGAGAGAAGAGGGATTCCATGGGCGGGAACGTTGAGATCATGACGAGAAGACAGGCAGAGATGACCGACCCATGAACTGTGGACTAGTGGTTGTGGAGCCCCCATGGGACTGGACTAGGCCCTCTGGATATTGGAGGCAGTTGTTTAGCTTGAACTGTTTGGGGGGACACCCTGACGGCGGGATCAGGATCCATCCCTGGGGCATGGGCAGGCTTTGGGGAGCCTGGTACCTGCTGTGTGGCACCTTGCCAAAGCCTTGGTGTAGTCAGGAGGAGCTGCCTCGGCTCAGTGTGCCAGGCTATGCTGACTCAACATGGGAGAGCTTGATATGGAGGATGTGGGGATGGGGGGTGGCTTGGGAGGGAGGGATTTGGGGTAGGAGGAGAGAGGAGGTGAGATCTGTGGGTGGTATGTAGGGTGAGCAGAAAATTTCTTAATTAAAAAAGTGAAAAAAGAAAAAAATCTTAATATTTTGGATTTTTTATTTCGGTAAGTATTTTGGTCATAACTGGATAGATACATGTGAGCTTACATACTTCTAAGAGACAAGGGATGAGATCTCATCCTAAGTTCATTGCTTCTGCTGGAGATGATTTTGACTTTAAGAGCACAGGACATCATCAAGAATATTTAGGGTGAACACAGTTGCATTCCAGTAACTTATATTCATTTTATTTTGTTTAAATCTGAACAGCACAAAGAAGCTCAGTCAAGTGAACTAGTTTATTCCTCATTTGGAACCATACAAAGCTCAGTGACATCTTTTTCAATGACACTACCTATGTAAGCATCAGGTATATCTGCATTCAACAGTTGCTAATAGTTCACTTTCCAGCTGTACCTACATTATTTATATTTTTTGGCTGTTGTGTATTTGACTTAAAGAGTGATTTTTTAAATACACAGAACATGAGGTAACTAGTTTCCATAAAAAGATAGGATCTCTTAAGTCTTCACCCACTTTTCACAGACTTTTCACAGAATGACTAAGGGGGCTTAACAATGTCCCCAGAAACCTGTCTACATTTCTTTTGGCTTTTTCTTGTTTCTCGTTCTCTAGTGCATAGCCTTCATAGTGTTATAAAAACCAATCTTTGACAATATTATGGAAATCAGAGACAAAGCTTCACATATGGTTTCCTGTAGAAAACTGTCTGCCACAGACAAGTCTCTCTCGGAGGGAGAAACCCACTTCAAAAAAAATTATGAGCCCTTTTCATGTTATCACCAAATGGATCAAAGTATAGCATAATGGAGTGCAGAGGCACGGGGGTTGGAGGGCTAAGCCCTGACAGCACAGCTGTTGCAATCCTTCCATAATGCACAATGTGGGCTTTGTCCCCTCATCTCCCTAGTGAATCGACTATTGTTCTAACAATACACCTGCTCCTGCTCACAGCACTTGTGAATTTTCTACAGACTGTAGGATAATTCTATATACTCAAGAAATGATCACTACCCTCTCTTCATACTTAGTGTTAGATAAACATCCTGATAATTATTGGTGATATGTCAGAATATTTTTTTTCTTAATATTTTTATTTTATAATTAATTTAATTTTACTTATCAGCCACAGATTCCCCTGTCCTCCCTCCTTCCACCACCCCAGGCTTCCCCCCCCCAATACAACCCCCATTCCCTCCTCCTCCAAGGCAAGGTCTTTCCTGGGGATTCAGCTCAGCCTGGTAGATTCAATTGAGGCAGGTCCAGTGCCCTCCTCCCTACACCAAGGTTGAGCAAAGTGTCTCAACACAGGCCCTAGGTTCCAAAAAGCTAGCTCATGCAGCAAGGACAGGTCCTAGTTCCACTGCCTGGGGCCCTCCTAAATAGTTCAAGCTAATCAACTGTCTCACTTATCCAGAGGGCCTGATCCAGTTGGGGGCTCCTCAGCTATTGGTTCAAAGTTCATGTGTTTCCACTAGTTTGGCTCTTTGTCCCTGTGCTTTTTCCAATCATGGTCTCAGTATCTCTTGCTCATATAATCCTTCCTCTCTCTTGCTGATTGGACTCCTGGAGCTCTACCTGGGGCTTGGCCATGGATCTCGGCATTGGCATCTATTGATGTAACCAACCGTCTTATTAACCGAGAGGTCAGAGCTCAGAGCTAAAATCTCACCCTTCTGCCTGCGGTGTCCCAGCTTCCCGAAAGAGAGCTATATCCTGTCTGTTCCTTTTTTTTATAGTATTTTGTTCTGCCTTCTCATTGGTTGTAAACCCAAACACGTGACTGCCTCGTCACTGTCTGAATGTACAGCCCCCTAGGTCTTAAAGGCATATGTCTCCAATGCTGGCTGTATCCCTGAACACACAGAGATCTATGGGATTAAAGGCGTGTGCCACCACCGCCACACTCTGTCTATGGCTCTAATAGCTCTGATCCCTGGGCAACTTTATTTATTAACATACAATCAAAATCACATTTCAGTACAATTAGAATACCACCACAGGCTTCCATCAGTCACTGGATGAGAGTTTGATCATGAGAGTTAGCGTGTTCGGCCATCTGATCACCAGAGTAAGTCAGCTCAGGCACTCGACCATTGCTAGTAGTATATAGTGGAGGTATCTTTGTGGATTTCTGGGGACCTCTCTAGTACTCTGCTTCTTCCTATTCCTCTGGGGTCTTCACTTATCATGGTATCTCTTTCCTTGTTCTTCCACTCTGTTTCTGATCCAGCTGGGACCTCCTGCTCCTCTAAGCTCTCTTCCCCCGACCTTTGCCCTCCATTACCGCCCCCCCCCCAGTTTGCTCATGTAGATCTCATTCATCTCTCTATCGTTGGGCAATCCCTGTGTCTTTCTTTAGGTCCTCTTTAGTAGGTAGCCTCCCTGGAGTTGTGAGTTGCAGTCTGGTTATCCTTTGCTTTACCTCTAGTATCCACTTATGAGTTAGTACATACCATATTTGTCTTTCTAGATGCAAAAATAAAGAGAACTACAGACCAATCTCCCTCATGAACATTGATGCAAAAAATACTCAAAAAAATATTGGCAAACAGACTCCAAAAACACATCAAAACAATTATCCACCATGATCAAGTAGGTAGGCTTCATCCCAGGGATTCAGGGTGCTTCAACATATGAAAGTCTGTCAATGTAACGCGCTATATAAACAAACCGAAAGAAAAAAATATGATCTCACTAGATGCTGAAAAGGCCTTTGACAAAATCCAACACCCCTTCATGATAAAGATCTTGGAGAGATCAGGGATATGGGGAACATACCTAAACATAATAAAGGCAATTTGCAGCAAGCCAACAGCCAACATCAAAGTAAATGGAGAGAAACTCAAAGCGATTCCACTAAAATCAGAAACAAAACAAGGCTGTCTGCTCTCCCCGTACTTCTTCACTTTAGTACTTGAAGTTCTAGCCAGAGCAATAAGACAACAAAAGGAGATCAAGGGGATACAAATTGGAAAGGAAGAAATTAAGCTTTCATTATTTGCAGATGACATGATAATATATATATAAGTGACCCCAAAAATTCAACCAAGGAACTCATACAGTTTATAAACACCTTCAGTAATGTAGCAGGATACAAGATTAACTCAAAAAAATCAGTACCCCTCCTATATACAAATGACAAACAGGCTGAGAAAGAAATCAGAGATACATCACCCTTTACAATAGGCACAAATGATATAAAATACCTTGGAGTAACTCTAACTAAACATGCAAAGGACCTGTATGACAAGAACTTTATGTCCCTGAAGAAAGAAATTGAAGAAGATGTCAGAAAATGGAAAGATCTCCCATGCTCATGGATAGGGAGGATTAACATAGTAAAAATGGCAATCTTAGCAAAAGCAATCTACAGATTCAATACAATCTCCATCAAAATCCCAACACAATTTTTCACAGACCTGGGAAGAATAATACTCAGCTTCATATGGAAAAACAAAAAAACCAGGATAGCCAAAAGAATCCTGTACAATAAAACAACCTCTGGAGGCATCATGATCCCTGACTTCAAGCTCTACTATAGAGCTACAGTAATAAAAACAGCTTGGTATTGGCATAAAAACCGACATGTGGACCAATGGAATCGAATTGAAGACCCTGACATTAACCCACACACCTATGAACATATAATTTTTGACAAAGAAGCCAAAAGGGTACAATGGAAAAAAGAATCTTCAACAAATGGTGCTGGCATAACTGGATATCTATGTGTAGAAGGCTGCAAATAGATCCATATCTGTCACCATGCACAAAACTTAAGTCCAAGTGGATCAAGGACCTCAACATAAATCCAGCTACTCTGAAGCTGCTAGAAGAGAAAGTAGGAAGGAGTCTTGAACGCATTGGCATAGGAGATCACTTCCTAAATATAACACCAGTAGCACAGACACTGAGACAAACAATCAATCAATGGGACCTCTTGAAACTGAGAAGCTTTTGTAGAGCAAAGGATAAGGTCAACAAGGCAAACCTACAACCTACAGAATGGGAAAAGATCTTCACCAACCCCACATCTAACAGAGGACTGATATCCAGAATATATAAGGGACTCAAGAAATTAGACATCAAAACGACCAACAGTCCAATTGAGAAATGGGCTATAGAACTAAACAGAGAATTCTCCACAGAGGAAGTTCAAATGGCAGAAAGACATTTAAGGAATTGTTCAACATCCTTAGTTATCAAAATGACTCTGGGATACCATCTTACACCCATCAGAATGGTTAAGATAAAAAACACTGAAGATAGCTTATGTTGGAGAGGATGTGGAGCAAGGGGAACACTCCTCCACTGTTGGTGGGAATGCAAACTTGTATAGCCACTTTGGAAAGCAATATGGCACTTTCTTAAAATATTGGGAATCAACCTCCGTCCAGACCCAGCTATACCAATCTTGACCTTATACCCAAGGAATGCTCAATCATACGACAAGGACACATGCTCAATTATGTTCATAGCAGCATTATTTGTAATAGTCAGAACGTGGAAACAACCTGGATGCCCTTCAACTGAAGAATGGATAAATAAAATGTGGTACATATACACAATGGAGTACTACTCAGCAGAAAAAAAAAACAATGACATCATGAGGTTTGCAGGCAAATGAATGGAACTAGAAAAAATCATCTTGAGTGAGGTAACTCAGAATATTTTTCTTCTAAGGTAGATTTTTTGATTAGCTGGTGTAATTAGGTCAGCCTGGGCATGACCATCGAGTATCTCACCTGCCAGAAAGAGAAGCAGCATCAGCCATTTTGATATCCATAGAACTAGCTATATTTGAACTTCTTTATGTGTGGTTTTGTTGCCTAGAACTATTTCCTGACTTGAATAAAATGAATAGATAATAAAGCAGGGAACCATTGACTTTTTGGTTATCTGTACCAAGTCATACACAAATTTGACTATGAACCCCATTGTCTTTCATCTAATCCCATTAAGGAGCCTTGACGGCCCCTTTTTTCCTTTACAAGGAAGTGCTTTCACTAGATCATCCAAAGTTGGTGAGCAAAACTGCCAAGAATTTAATAAAATCCAATGTTTTCCCTACTTCTAAGGTGATAGGAATTTGTGCTACAATTTCATAGATGTCAAAAGAAAAGATAATATTCCTAGGTTAGAAAAAGTAAAGAACATTACTCAGAATAATAAGAAGGACAAAAATAAAAGCACTGTTGCCAAGATCCTGAAACCCATTCCCACAGAATACCATGATATCAGGTAAACCTACACAAAGTAGGTTTACAAGGGAGATCTGCCGGTTTAAGAAATATGAAAGTTTAATAATGGGCAGTAAGCCTACATCTTCTATTCTTCAAAATGAAACATCACCCCTCTCTTCCAAAACTATTAATCTATATTCTGGAAGGAGAGTATAGAATGAAAATAGTTACTCAGCCCTTTCTGCGGTCTTGCAAAACTATGAGATACATTGAAATATTGTCCTCTTATAGACATTTCTCCAAATATATCTGTATACAAGAGACAGCTAAGGCTGCATATTAACATGAAAGAAAATGCTCTATTGAAAAAAATAGAATTTCAAGCAAATTTTATTTAAAATTAACAAGATTAAATTAAAGGCAGGGATTGAAAGTTTAGTATGACAATCCATGGGTCAAGAAACATTACCAAAAAAAAATCATAAGTTAATTTTTTCCAAAATGTGCTTTATAAATGAACACCTATTCAGATGTATTGCCTCATGCCTATAATAAGAGCACAGGAAGTTAAAGAAAGAGGATCTTATATTCAGTCAGCTTGAGCTATATAGAAAATTGAAATGTAGTCTGAGCTACACAATGAGAACACATCTGCCAAAACAAACAAAGAAATCGCTTTGAGTGAAAGAAAAACAATATATTAAAATCAGATAACAAAAATAGATACGCAGTGCTAATGTAGACAGAGGAAATGCTTGGATGCCTCAACCTTATACAAAGAAATAGAAGCAACGAAGGAATGCTGGGAACTGGATAAATATCATTTCCCAGGGAGAAGTACAATTGGCTGTCTAACATAAAATAGTCAGTAATGAAAACATACATACAAGTAACATTATACAGACTGAGCAGGTTATATTAACAAATATTTGCATATGCACATTCCAAAAGATATCAAAAATATTTGACAGATCACAACAAACTACGTTTATGATAAAAATCCAAACAATGACTAGAGGGCATCAGCTTTGTAATGGATACTAATGTCAAGGCTATAGTTAATACCACATACAGTAATAAAAATAGAAATTTTGTTGAAGTTCAAGGACACAAACATTCCCACTCTCAATTCTTCTATTCTACCTGCTGTTAAAACCTCTAGCCAATTTCAAAAGTGGCTGTATAAGTTTTTGCAATCCCATCAGCAGTGGGGAGTGTTCTCCCTACTCTACATCCTCTCCAACATAAGCTGTCATCAGTAGTTTTGATCTTAGTCGTTCTGATAGGTGTAAAATGGTATCTCAGAGTCATTTTGATTTGCATTTCCCTGATGGCTAAGGCTGTTGAACAGCTCAAGTGTGTCTCAGCCAATTGCAATTCTCCTGTTGAGAATTCTCTGTTTAAATCTGTACTCTATCTTTTAAAATTGGATTATTTGGATTTTTTGATGTCTAGTTTCTTGAGTTCTTTATATAGTTTGGATATCAGCCCTCTGTCAGATGTGTGGTTGATGAAGACCTTTTCACATTTTGTAGGCTGCCATTTTGTCTTATCGACCATGTCTTTTGCCTTACAGAAGCTTTTTGGTTTCAGGAGGTCCCATTTATTAATTGTTGCTCTGAGTGTCTGTGCTACTGGTGTTATATTTAGAAAGTAGTCTCTTGTGCCAATGCTATCAAGATTACTTCCCACTTTCTCTTCAATCAGGTTCTGTGTAACTGGATTTATGTTGAGGTCTTTGATCCATTTGGACTTGAGTTTTGTGCAGGGTTATAGACATGGATCTATTTTTATTCTTCTACATGCGGACTTGAAGTTATGCCAGCACCATTTGTTGAGGATGCTTTCTTTTTTCCATTGTATTTTGGCTTCTTTGTCAATTATCAGGTGTTCATAGGTGTGCGGATTAATATCAGGGTCTTCAATTAGATTCCATTGATCTACCTGTGTGTTTCTATGCCAATACCATGTTGTTTTTATTTCTATAGCTCTATAGTAGAGCTTGAAATCAGGGGTATTAATGCCTCTGGGAGTTACTTTATTATACGGGATTGTTTTAGCTCTCCTGATTTTTTTTTTCAAATGCAATTGAGTATTGTTCTTTAGAAGTCTGTGAAGAAATGTGTTGGAATTTTGGTGGGAATTGTATTGAATCTGTAATTGGTTTTGGTAAGATTTCCATTTTTACTATGTTAATCCTACAATCTTACTGATCATTGAGCATGGGAAATCTTTCCATTTTCTGATATCTTCTCAATGTCTTTTTACAAAGACTTAAAATTCTTGTCATACACGTCTTTCGCTTGTTTGATTAGTGTTACCTCAAGATATTTTATATTATTTGTGGCTATTGTAAAGGGTGCTATAGCTAGAGTTTTCCTGCCTTGCCCACAGTCAGGACAAATCTTTGTCACCCACCAGTCCCACAGCTGCTCAGACCCAACCAAGTAAACACAGAGACTTATTTTGCTTTCAAACTGTATGGCCATGGCAGACTTCTTGCTAACTGTTCTTATATCTTAAATTAATCCATTTCCATAAATCTATACCTTGCCACGTGGCTTGTGGCTTACTGGTGTCTTCACATGCGGCTTGTCATGGCAGAGACTGGCAGTGTCTCTCCACCTCAGCCTTCTGCTTCCCAGAATTCTCCTCTCTCCTTGTCCCACCTACTTCCTGCCTGGCCACTGGCCAATCAGTGTTTTATTTATTGACCAATCAGAGCAATTTGACATACAGACCATCCCACAGCAGGGTGCTGTTTCCCTAATTTCTTTCTCAGCCTCTTTAGTATTTTTATATAGGAGGGCTACTGTGGTTTCTTGGGGATTTGGGAATTAATCGATCTCAACACCAAGTGATACCATTCTTGGACATATACCCAAAGGATGCTCAATCCTAACTAAAGGACATTTGCTAAACTATGTGTGTAACAGCATTATTTGTAATATCCAGACCCCGGAAACATCCTAATGCCTCTCAACCGGCAAATGGATAAGGAAAATATGGCACATTAACACAATGGAGTACTACTCAGCTGTAAAAAAATAAAATGACCTCATGAAATTTTCAGGCAAATGAATAAAACTAGAAAAAATAAATCATTCTGAGTGAGGTAACCCAGACCCAGAAAGACAAACATTGTATGTACTTACTAGAGTAAAGTATAAGATAAGCAACCTACAATCCACAGCCTCAGAGAGGCTAAATAACAAGGAAGACCCAAAAAGGGATGCATGGATTTCCCTGGGAAGAAGGACTAGAAGTGATCTCTTGAGTAAACTGGGAGTGGTGGAGGGGGAGATGGAGGAATGGGAACTTGAAGGAGCCTGTTGGGTGACCTAGGTGAGTGAGGTCTGTTGGAGGGAAGACAGAGGGGGAAAGTAAAGAAAGAGACCTCTTGATGGGGGTGGGGGTACATTTTGGGGTTAGAGAGAAACCAGGAGCCAGGGAAATCCCCAGGAGTCCACAAAGATAACCAAAGCTAAGACTCCTAGCAACAGTGGAGAGGGTACCTTAACTGGTCATCTAAGGTAATCAGATTGGTGACTACCCTATTTATCATCAGAGTGCATTCATACAGTAACTGATGGAGGCAGATGCAGAGATCCACAGCCAAGCCCTGGACTGAGCTCTGGGAGTCCTGTGGAAGAGAGGAAGGAGAAATTGTGTGGGTGTATGTGTCAAGGTCATGAGCAGGAGAAGAGAGCTGAGCAGAGATCCTGGGAGCTCATAGACTCAGGACCAACATCTAGGGAGCCTGCATGAGACTGACCCAGGCCCTCTGTATGTGTGTGACAGCTGTTCAGCTTGGTCTGTTTGTTGGGCTCCTAGCAGTGGGTCCAGGACCTGTCCCTGGCCCTTGAGCTGGCTTTTGGGAACCCATTCCCCATGCTGGGTTGCCTCGCCCAGCTTTGCTGCAGGGGGAAGAACTTGGTCCTGCCTCAACTTAATGTGCCAGCTTTGTTGACTCCTATGGGAGGCCTACCTGTTTCTGAACAAAGAGGGAGGAGGAATGGATTGATGGTGGGTAGATAAGAGGTGAGGAAGGGAACTGGTCAGAATGTAAAATAAATATAATAAATAAATAAACAAACAAATAAACAAATAAATCAAACCTCTGGCCAGGTCACCAGATAAGGAAAAATAAATATGATCCACATAGAAAAGAAAAAAGTAAGATTTTTCTGTTGTTTAACTAACTTTATATATAGAAAACCCTACTACTTCAAAAATTAAGATAATTTTAAATATTCAATAAAGTTATATATAAATCCAAAAATAAGATCTGTTTCTTTTCAATATACTGGTATTTATATGTAGCATATAGTAATATCACTAGTGAAAAGAAACTAGGCAAATATTACTTACATTTGTGCCAAAACAAAAACAAAATTAATCAAAAGACAGATAAAATATCTAAGAATAAATATCTAAAGATTTGAAAGATGTGAATTAAGAACTATAACAGAAATTGAAACAAATTAGTGGAGAAGTGTCTCATGTTCATGAATTGAAAGATTAGTATTGATAAATTACCTAGGGGCTTAAGAATAACTCATTAAAGTGCTTCCTATGAAAAAAAACTTGAGGACCTGAGAGCTGAACACTGTACCACACACAAAAGAGTTGTGGTTTTAATTCTAGTGCTGGGGAGCTGGAGATAGACAGATCCTGAAGCTCCATTCCTGCACCCTCAGACAGAAATACACAGGAAATATCCATACAACGTGCTTGCAGTAGAAGCCTAAGGGGCTGAGCTCAGTTCTCAACTATGGAGAAAAGCCAATGCTTGGAGCCTGTCCTAGTTTGCAATTTTATTACTATGATATGAATCATGACTAAAAGCAGAGTGGAGAGAAAAGGGTTTAATTGACTTATAAGCTCTGATCACAGCCCATTACTGAGGGAAATCAAAGCAGTAACTCAGGGAAGGAAACGGAAGGTAAGAATTGAGAGACCAAGAAGGAATGCTCCTTACTGGCTTGTTCTTAATGATTGCTCAGCCTGCTTTCTTATATAGCCACAGGTCATACGCCCAAAGATCACAGGAACCACAGTGGGCGGGATTCTTCATATCAATCATTAATCAAAAGCAACCCACATGGAGTTGATTACAGGCCAATTTAATGTATCATATTCCTCAATTGAGGCTCCCTATACCCAGAGGACTTCAGATTATGTCAAATTGAAAAAAAGTACTCAACCAACACATTAGCACACTTACTTTCTGAGTAGCCTACATATATAAATTGATGAGTTCCATGATAATGATACTCACAAACCAACTGCCAGGAAAGGGAGAATTCCTAACCTTTCTGCACTGTTAATAAAACTGCAAATAATAAAGATGTTGTGGAATTGAATACATTGTCTCTATTTCCAAGTAAAGCCTATTTAAAAATTTTAAAATTCATGAACACTATTTAAAACTAATTTTTATATCTGTTGTGTAATATGTAAGTGTACAATACCCCTGAAGAGCTAGTCAAAACATTTAAAATCAGAAATTTCAAGAGAGGCTATCTCTTTTGAAATTGTATAATTTTTCACAATAGTCTAGATGTAAGTACCACCTAAACAGATATTAACAGATTAGTGGATAAACAAAATGAGGGATATGAAGACAGCTGATTTCTATTCAGTCTTTTAATAACACTTAGCAGTAAGGACAACACAGAAGAGGGCTGAGCCACTATAACAAAGAAAACACAGTTTTATACAATTGTACAATGTATTTTAAACTAAATGTTCTTTAAAGACTTAGTGTTTTTCATTTAAACTTATTTTTAGAATTTTTATACTCTCATACTGTATTTAGTGATGTTTTCAGTGATTGTAGAGTTTGCAAGTTATAATAGAGAAATTGATTATTTAGGAGAAAAAAGGATAAGTTCCACATAGCCTAAGTATGTAATTGTTCTTAATTCTATAGTAACTTTCAGTCAGACATTGGTGTAGGAAGCCCCCACTTTCACTCAGAGAGTTCTCAGAGTTTGTGATGGCTCTACCAACTCCCTGCATTTTCTTTCCACTGCGTTTCTAAACCTGGATTTGCAGCAGAGTTTAGTCGCCTGAAACAGTGGATCTTGACAGCAATGGGAGCTATTTTGCCTTTCACATCCCAGGCTTATTAATCTTCTTGCCCATTTTATGTCAGAATTAATAAACTCATCTTTGTTGCATGATAATGAATGCTAATCTTTTATTTTACTATAATTGATTTAAAGCTAATAACAGGCTAATAATAACAGACAAATCAATATTATACTTTTTTGTCTTGCATTGATTTTTACTGTTAATATTTTCTAAACGAAGTCATTGGCAATATCTTAAGGTCTGTCCATTTTGCTCTGTGCTATTTTATAAGTCACTCATACCAAGTGCAGTAATAAAATGAAATGTTTCTTGAAATTCATTAAAAAACAATACCAGTGTTTTTAAAGCAAAAGGAATTTTGTCCATCAAGAGTTTTTTCACTGATGTTTTCAACTGTTTGTTTTACATTATAGTTCAGTACATGTATGCATGATTAATTGCCCCAAGTGCATGCTTTCCAACAGAGTTGAAACATTACAAAGTTGGATATCCTATTTTCTATGGTATAGTTGTTTTATAAAGGAACACTTGGGAAAACATATAATGTGTTCTTTTTATTAACAAAAGTTATCTTAACACTTAAGAAAAATACAGTTTGTGGGAAAACAAACACTCCTTTTGCATAGAATGGCTAAGTCATGTATTCCACAATTCTAAATCTGACTTCTGGGTTCTGACTTGGACATGGGAACCTCTTACTCTTCACATTTCAGATCCATGGCAATTTGGTTTTCCTTGACAACTTTTCATGCTCAGACTATTTCTCCTCTTATTCTTGTCAATAAAACAATCCATTTGTTCTTGGATATGAGCTCAGCGATTGCCCCAAACCACTGATTCTACTTTAATACATTTTCTTTAAAAGATGTTGTTAATGAAGTGACTGTTTAACGAAGTGACATTTTTAGTGTTCCTTAAAAAATGTCCCCATTGGAAGAGATTTTCAAGCAAGTGTGCAGACTAGCTGATTTCTTCAAGATCAAATTTCCTAGGTGATTTTATATTGCATAAAGTTAGAAAAACTGATCTTGACTAGGGATTGATTGCATAATATCACAAACATCAGTTAAAAAGTACAAAATAAATCTATTGAGGCAAGTAGAACTGTGCTTTCTTCAAAAGCACACTAAACTGTAGACCACTTTCCACATCCTGATATAAGTCTTTCCAGGTATGCCTCAGCTTTAAAGCATTTCAATGTTAGTGACTTATCCTAGCTCAATATAAATATGTTAAAAACAATACAACTATATACATTAAGTGTATTACTGTAACACAAGCTTTCTTAATATAAAATTATATATGAAGCAGCTCAACTTTCCTGTGCAGTGAAATGATGAATGATGTAGCCTGACACTGTGACTTCAACAGCACCTGTACCAAATGCAGCCTTTGAAGATCATTTCTGTCACTTCCTGATGTATCTTTCCTCCAATGTCCTAACGTTTTTCTGCTCCTCAGATTGTATGTCCATCTCAACAGCATGCCCATTGAATTCACTTCCTCCTTAAATCACCCTTTGGCATTTCTATGGTAAGGGGATGTAAGCACTTCTTAGAAAAATAAAGATTTCCCATGTAATTTCTAAAGCCAGTAAATAGTAAGGGATAGAACACTGCACTATTTCACTTCAGTTGTTATATTCTGGACTATTCTTAATATTAATTAATTAATTAATAAGCTATTCTTAATAGCTATGTTTCCTTTAGAACTATATACAGTTAAAACCTGCATCATATACTCAATAATCTCATTACTTCACACATATATAATATATATGTTATTGAAAATATTTTTGTCATAGTATATACACTGATTATTTCTCCTCCCTCACTTCCTTCCAGAACTTTCCTATCTCCCCATGAACCCAAATCCATTCTCTTTCTTTTTCTGTTTAGAAAACAACCAGTGAAATGAAACAAACAAACAAACAAACAAAATTAAAAAAAAAAAGTAGAAAGAAAACGCAAAGGAAACACACCATAAAAAGAACACAGCCTAGCCGGGCGTTGGTGGCGCACGCCTTTAATCCCAGCACTCGGGAGGCAGAGCCAGGTGGATCTCTGTGAGTTCGAGGCCAGCCTGGGCTACCAAGTGAGCTCCAGGAAAGGCGTAAAGCTACACAGAGAAACCCTGTCTCGAAAAACCAAAAAAAAAAAAAAAAAAAAAAAAAAAAGAACACAGCCAGCCAGAAACCATAACATACAAGAAAAGATCAGTAAAACAAAAATGCACAAATAAAGATATAGGAGACAAAAAATCTACAAAATACAATTGAGTTCATCTTGGGTTAACCATCTTCTCTTGTGCTGGGGCCTTTTAAGTGTAGTTATTATATCCACTGAGACACCATTGGAGAAAACTAATCTTTCCTTTACAAGAGGAAATCAATTGGGAATTGATCCTTGGCTGGGGATGGGAGCTTGGCTATTTCCTGTGGACCCTCTCAAACCTCCCTTCTAGCCTATTCCCATTGCTTTGTGTCACCTGCAGATACCTAGAAACGCTTTCTACCTGGATCCTCCAGGGGACACAGATAGCTGGGACAACACGTAGGTGACTTTCACTCTCCTTTTCCTCATTTAGGACCTCTCCGGTCTCACCTCTAATCCCATAGCAGCTTGCTAGCGGGTGCCCCTCTCCCCTCCTTACCCCTGTCCCCTGGGGACTCCTATGAAACTCGGTGAGCACCCAGAATTCTTGCTTCCTGTTGACTCTCTCGGCACTCTCATCCACTCCATTCCTTTGTGTCAGTTCTGCAATCTAAAAACAATTTCTACCTGGGGCCCCCACAATGGCTCTATAGGTGTTTCATACTATTCTTCTTGTCTATTGGGGACTATGGGGTGCAGCCCCTCGATAGTCCCTTCCCAGGGTCCGGGGAGAATCTACAACCAGCTGATAATTAATCTTTGATGAAAAGAAATGAATCTAAGTACACAAAATTCCTTAGTCAATACATTTTATTATTCTGTCAGTTTTCTCTCTACAAGCTTAAACTCTACTCTCATTTTTATCTTCTTTCTTGCCCAATTTCTCTTTACATTTAGTAGTTAGGAAAGAAGTTAGGAGTCTATTAGTAAGGTTGTATAAGAAAGGAGGGTCCAAGTTAAACTGTGTAAAGCTATTATTTAATGTCCACCTGATCTAGGCAGTGTCTCCTTGTGGAATTTATCTTAAATCAGGAGACTTGCATATGGGCTGTTATCAATGTTAGTCCTTGAAAGTGGTTAAGGGGCATGTCTGATTCCAGAGAAAGCCTTTCATGAGGCTGTTCTCCAAATACCTGGAATGTGTAAGTCCAGAGAGTGATCAGTCCACACTGTTAGCCCTTCTTAGGGAAAAGTCAATTGGGAAAGCTATGAAGGCACACAAGATTTTCATAACAGAATACAGCTGATATATAACAAGCCAAATAATACCAAAAACTCCTTGGAATTTGGCTTCCTCTGGAGGAAATCTTTGATCCCTCCTGGTAGTGACTTTGTGATAACCAGCTGAGTATTTATGATATATTCCACAGCCTGCATCACTTGTCCTCCATTATGATTTTTCCATTCCCATGCTCAGTCCTGTAACCACCTGTTTGCAGGTTCCCCTCCACTCACCTCAAATCCATTCACTGGAGATTGCAACTCTAAGTACAGACTCAGGTTAGCCATATCCCACTGGTTCTCAACCTGTGAATTTCAACCCTTCTGGTGTAGAAATGATCAAATATCTACAGGGCTAGGATATCAGATACTCTGCGTATCATATATTTACATTAAAATTCATAGCAGTAGCACAATTACAGATCTGAAATAATGAACTAATTTTATGGTTGGGGTTCCCACAACATGAGGAATGGTATTAAAGAATTGCAGCATCACAAAGGTACAAAGGGTGAGAACCACTGCCATAGAAAGTTTTTTATCTCTCTCTCCATGCTACTTCCTGTCATACTCAACCTACTTATGTTGTGCCCAGATCGTGACCCTCAGGGAGACCACCAAAGACGAGCATGCCGGAATGCAAAAGCAAGGTTTAATTCTGGATATCCAAAAGCAATACAAGCCTAGGCAGGGACTTCGTCCAATACATCCAACGCAGTGGAGGCTGGAGGAAGTGCCCACCTATCTGCAAGCTCAGCTTTTAAAGAGAAAAATCACAAGGTTACATCATTTAGGGGTGCTAGGATGGGTACAATTCTGATTGGCTTGTGTCTAGGAATTCCAGAAATCACAATTCAGTTTTCCTTCTAAGGAAGTAGTTGCCCACCACCATTTCTCATTGGCTGCCCCCAGATGGGGGCATCTGGTGATTACACAGTCACTGTGGAAACTAGGGTTGGGACATTCTATGGTCAAGTAGTTGCCTAGGGGGCCAGGGAGAGGACATTCCATAGTCCGGCAGCCATTACCTCCTGACTATCTTGTGACTCTGTACTTTTACACTTCCTGGTTTCTGGAATCTGGACTGACTGGTTTCAGTAACTTCTGGCCTATTCCAGTATCTTATGGCCTGTAGCTAAAAGGAACAGCCTTAGGCCTTTAGTTTTTGGGGTGAAAGCATTTTGGTCTTATTTTGGTTCCACATTTCCCTCTTCTCATGGTCCTAAGGAGGCTCAATCTTGGGCCTCGAGTAGCTCATAAGATTCTTGTCCTAACTCCTCTGATGCTGTATAAGGTTCAGTGAGGCTAATAGGTGTATAGCCACGTTGTACCATGAGTTGAATTGTCCCCAATCTTTGTTTCATGAACCGTACTAACATGTTTATAATACAAGGCCCAAATATCAACAGCAGTATCAAAAGAATAAGGGGACCAAGGATACTGGAAATTAAGGTAGTGAACCAGGGAGATTTAGAATACCAAGCCTCAAACCATCCCTGGTTGGCCTCTTGTTCCCTCTTTCTTTGGGCTATGCTCTCTCTGACCTTGGCTACTGAGTCCTTTATTACTCCCGAGTGGTCTATATAGAAGCAACATTCCTCACCTAAAGCAGCACATAGTCCTTTTTCTTTCAAGAATATTAAGTCTAGTCCTCTCCTATTCTGTAAGACAACTTCCACTAGGGAGGTCAGGGACTCTTGGAGGTGAGTCATCTGAAATTCTAGTTTTTCTATGTCCTCGTCTATAGACTCACGTAAACTAGAGTAATGTTGTTGTTGTTGGACCAAGGCAGCAGCCCCTGTTCCTAGCCCAGTAATACTGGTCCCTAACAGTATGCTTAATGTGAGGGCGGTTAAGGGCTCTCTTTTTGACCTGCGGAGGCTTACTGGTCCAGCAAGACTTTCTAGCTCTTCCTCAGAATAGTATATCAACCGTGGCAGAAGCCGGATCATTATACAAAAGCCCTTAGTTCTATTGAGGACCAGAACATGTGCACAGGGTGTTAGTCCCGTAGAACATGCCCACCAAGTATTATCAGGAGGCTGCAGGTAAACGTCCTGGTCAGGGAGGGGTCGGGTATTATTACAATGGGCCTGGTACTTGGTTGGCACTGTCCCTACGCAGACGCCTTGGCCCTGTACCTGCTGGATAGTTAGTGAGGCCTTAGCCTGCCATCGGCATTCCTGAGGTTTGCTAGTCATTGTATATTTGCCCTCTACTTCAGTGCCCTCGTAAAAAGGGGTCGTGCATCGTAACAAAGCCAACATGAAACAGTTAATTCAGGCTTGGAAGCATTCAAAAGCAAGAAAGATTTCTGAAGGAGGGTGTACAGGGGACTCTCGTCCGATGGAATCGGAGGGGAGAGGAGCTGTTCTGCAGGTTTCTTAGGTGCAACAGTTAGACCTTTGGCAGAAATCAGGGCAGGTTTGGTTAGACTTGGTGTTACTGTGGGGTTAAGTACTCAGTCGGGTCCCACTGCTACTGTTTCCACTGGTGTAAGGGTACGGGTACGCTTTATGGTAAAAGTTAGCTGGCCTGACCCTGAGTGTAAATGCAGTCCCCATGTCTTTCCAGTGGTCCAATCTGCCTGCTTACCGGCCTCTGTAAACCGAATGATTAGGGGGCTGCAGTGCCCACCACATCTAGCCCCAGCATAAGCGGAAAAGTGTTCTATATCATAGCAATTTCCACAACACTGATTTCCACACCACCCAATCCCTGGAATGGACATATCTCCTACCCGCTGTACCGTGATAAAGTCTCCTTTTGTCGGGGGTCCCAGCTTATTGATCCAGTTGACTCACATCCCCAACTGCCACAGAAAGTGTAGTCTTCTCCTCCGCATTTCTGACGCTGTTCTTTGGTCATAGAGTGGCCAGGACAAACATAAAATTGCAGTTGCCTTGCTTTGGCGTGTCCTCCAGGTGTGTCACATCCTACAGCAAATGCTGAGAGCTCCTTGCTGTTTGGGAGTATGTCAGGTTCGTTTCCAGAAGGTCCCCACATCCGCCCCCCTAGATCACAAAGGTCTGTATATAGATCGGGGAACCAGGTGTCTCGTGGGGCCACAGATGAGATTCTGCTAATTATCCTGTTAGGGTTGGACCCTCCAGAGATGATCCAGGTTTGGTTCCAAGGTGTATGGGGATTATCAGGTTGGCTGATATCCGTGGTGGCACCAGGCAGAAGTAGGAGAATCAGGTAGAGGCTGATCATTTTTCCTGGCATGGCATAACTTGAGCCTCAGTGGATTAGAGGGATGTTGAGTAGCTTCCTACGCCTCGCCCTGGTACTCCTCAGGAAGCGCGAAGGGGTCAACGAATCGCGAGTGTGAGTAATGGACCCAGGCTGCGACTCCGTCCACCTTCAGGGCTGTCGGGGTGGTCAGGATCACCATGTAAGGTCCTTTCCACCTGGGCTCCAGTGACTTGCGCTGGTGCCTTTGGATCAGGACCCAGTCTCCCGGTCTGAACCTGTGGGGAGTAGGAGGAGAAGCGGCCTGGTAAATAGCCTGGAGCTTGGGCCATATTTCTTTATGGGCCTGGCAGAGTCCGCGAAGTGCATCCAGGAGGTCCTGGTCCTCCAATTGTGTCACTAAATCAGTGTGAATACTATGTATAATGGGAGGTGGGTACCCATACATGATTTCAAAGGGTGTTAATCCCAGTTGGTAAGGGGAATTCCAAACCCAAAAAAGGGCAAAGGGAAGATGGGTCACCCAGTCACCGCCAGTCTCCAAGGCCAATTTAGTTAGGGTCTCTTTTAGTGTCCTGTTCATCCTTTCTGCTTGCCCTGAGCTTTGGGGTCTATAAGCACAGTGTATTTTCCAATCTGTCCCCAATGCAGTGGCTACTCCCTGACTTACCTGGGAAATGAAGGCTGGACCATTATCTGATCCTATCATAACTGGAAAGCCAAACCTGGGCAGAATTTCTTCCAGTATCTTCTTAGCCACCACATTTGCAGTTTCGTGTTTAGTGGGGTACGCCTCAGTCTATTCTGAGAAAGTATCTATAAAGACTAATAGATATTTATAGTCAAACTTTCCTGTCTTGATTTCAGTGAAGTCCACTTCCCAGTACGTACCTGGCCGGGTGCCCCGAAGGCGACTCCCTGGGTTGGCAGGGTGTGGGTTGGTGTTAGTCAGGCGGCAAGCATGACAACTAGCCACAATATCCTCTATAATCTGGTTTCCCTCTTTAATTTTCACTGCAGAGTGTCTGAGGAGATCTTGCACTTTCCTGATTCCCAGATGGGATGCCCGATGTATTTTTCGGAGCATTGTTCGTCCCAGTTCTTGAGGCAGAATGATCTTATTGTCAGCTGTCCGCCACTATCTCGCCCATGCCTCGTCTTTATCCGTGTGCCGGGGTAAAGGGGGAAGGTTATGGGCCCCAGGGTCCACAAGCATAGGAGCTATAGTGGCTGTCATGGCCACCTGTCTGGCTGTCTGGTCAGCCAAATTGTTTCCTCGTTGAATCGGCCCTTCTCCTTTCTGGTGCCCTGGGCAGTGCATGATTGCTAGTTTCTTGGGGGCCCAGAGGGCCTTTAGTAGCTCTAGGATTTCTTGTTTATTTTTAATAGTCTTTCCCTCTGCAGTTAACAGCCCCCTCTCCAAGTATACAACCCCATGGATATGTGCAGTGGCAAATGCATACCTGCTGTCAGTGTAAATGTGCAGCTTCTTGTCCTTCCCTGAGTTGGAGGGCGTTTAAGGCTATTAATTCGGCCTTTTGTGCTGAAGTCCCTGGCAGCAATGCAGTGGCCCACACGACGGTTTCACTAGTAGTCACTGCTGCCCCCGCATACCTTTGTCCATCACGCATGTAACTGCTCCCATCCGTGAACCAGTTTTCCTCTGCATCTGGTAGTGGGACATCTCCCAGGTCTGGGCGAATGCAGTGTGCCTGAGCCAGGATCCCAGCACAGTCGTGAAGTGGAGCCTCCAGGTCGGGATCAGGCAGTAGGGTGGCTGGGTTCAGAGCTGTTGGGACTTGATAAGTCAATCTGGCTGGGTTAAGAAGGAGGGCCTGGTAGTGAGTGAGCCTTGCATTACTGATCCATCCATCTGGGGGCTGTTTAAGGATTCCCTCCAGGGCATGCGGGGTTGCAATATTCTTAGGCATGGCAGCCATCCCGCAGCCACTGGGTCCAACCTTTTTGACAGATATGCCACTGGTCTTTTCCAGGGTCCCAAGGTCTGGGTGAGGACCCCTTTGGCAATGCTCCTACTCTCATCCACATAAAGGTGGAAGGGTTAGTTGATGTCTGGTAGGCCAAGTGCTGGGGCCTCCAGCAGTTTCCGTTTCAGTTCCTCAAATGCTCGTTGTTCCCTCTCTGTCCAGACAAAATCTGTTGTGTTTTTAGTGACCTCATATAGGGGCTTAGCCAGTTCAGCGAATCCGGGAATCCAGAGGCAGCAGAATCCTGCTGTCCCCAAAAACTCTCTCACCTGTCTCAGTGTTGTAGGAGCGGGTATTTTCAAGACCATCTCCTTCCTGACGTCTGACAGCCACCTTTGACCCTCCTTAAGGACATACCCCAGATACCCGACCTGCCTCTTACAAATCTGGGCCTTTTTGACCGAGGCTCGGTACCCTAGGCATCCTAGGGTCAGCAGCAAGTTCTCAGTCCCTTTAAGGCAGGCTTCTCTGTCGACTGCAGCAATCAACAAGTCATCTACATATTGTAACAAGCTGATGTCTGGATTTTGGGTGCGATACTCACCCAGATCTTCATGAAGAGCCTCATCAAATATGGTTGAAGAATTTTTGAACCCTTGAGGGAGTCTAGTCCATGTCATCTGCCCGCTGATCCCGATCTCAGGGTCGTGCCACTCAAAGGCAAAATACGGTTGGCTCTTGGGGGCTAAAGGGAGGCTGAAAAAGGCATCCTTCAAGTCTAGAACAGAGTACCACTGCTGGTCTGGAGGTAGTGAGCTCAGCAGGATATATGGGTTAGGCACAGTGGGGGTGAATATCCACCACTCTCTTGTTCACTTCCCTTAAGCCCTGGACTGGCCTGTAGTCCCCTGTGTGGGGTTTCTTGACTGGCAACAAAGGAGTGTTCCATGTGGACTGAATTGGTCGCAGGACTCCCAAACTCAGAAGCCTCCTTATATGAGGTGTTATTCCCTTCTTTGCTTCTAGGGACATGGGGTACTGACGGACTTTGACTGGATCAGCATCTGATTTGATCTCTATATAGACCGGAGGCCTATGCTTTGCTTGTCCCATTCCCCCAGTTTCTGCCCAAGCTAGGGGAAATTTTTGGAGCCAAGCCTGAATTTCTTTCCAGGGAGCCTCAGGATCTAGGTGGAGCCTGTATTCCTTGACTAGGTCAGTTGTCAGGAGTACTTGTATCAGCCTCCCTTTTTGGTCCATTAGCCAAGCTCCCTCGTCTGAGAAATGAATTTGAGCTCTCATTTTAGACAGGAGATCTCTCCCAAGCAAGGGATATGGGCATTCTGGTATCACCAGGAAGGAATGGGTTACTTTCCCCATGCCTAAGTCCACAGTTCTTTGAGTAGTCCATGAATACGACTTAGTTCCTGTGGCTCCCTGTACCCAGGTTCGTTTTGAGGACAGGGGTCCAGCAGGGGCCAGGAGGACCGAACTCTCAGCTCCTGTGTCTACCATAAATTGGATTGGCTTCCCCTCCACCTGAGCCCCATCCCCCCAGTCACTTTCTTCTTCCAGAGTGGTTGCTAGGGTTGGGACACGGGGTACCTTTTTCTTCTTGGGGCAATTCCTGACCCAGTGTCCTTCTTCTTTGCAATACGCACATTGGTTTCTTCCTACCTTGAGTTTTGGCTTGGGTCGGGGCGTTCCAGCTCCTCAGAGAATTCCTGTCTCAGTTGCCAACAGGACTCTCTCCAATTGTGCCTGCTGTTGTTCTAATAGTTTAGTTAGATTCCTTTCCTGCCTCATATCTTGTCTATCCTCTCTTTGTTGTCTTTGTTTCTCTTTCCTTTCTTCCTTCTGCTCCTCTGTCTCTCTCTTGTTATATACCTTTCCCACCACCACTACTAGCTCCCTGAGATTTCTTTCTCCTAGTCTGTCTAACGACTGCAACTTTTTTCTAATATCTGGTGCTGCCTGGTTTATGTAGGCTGGTATGACCTCCTGTGTTGTCATCGGTGACTCAGGATTATACGGGTGTATTGTTTAAAGGCAGTCATTAACCTTTCTAAATAGGCAGCCGGACTCTCGTCCACTCCCTGTCTTATATCATAGACTTTGGCCATATTTGTTGGCTTTCGTGCCGCTGCTTTGAGACCCGCCAACAGATCCTGGTGATAAACTCGGAGACTCTCCTTACCTTCTACCACGTTATAGTCCCAGTTGGGGCGGGTAGAAGGGAAAGCAGCAGTTATAACAGCTGGATCAGTCAGGGGGTCTCCAGTAGGCCCAGGGACAAGCTTTTGGGCATGTTCCAGGATCCGTCCCCTCTCTTCAATGGTGAAGAGGATGCCCAGGAGTTGCTGGCAATCGTCAAAGGTGGGCAGATGCGTGAAAAGAACAGTCTCTAAAAGGTTAATTAAGTCTTGGGGGTCTTTAGAGAAAGGGGCATTCTGTGCCTTCCAATTATAAAGATCACTAGTTGCGAATGGCCAGTAATGGAAGGGCTGATTCCCGTCCTAATCTGGGGGTCCCGCCGGCCTCAGAGGGAGGGCAACCGTGGTGTCAGGTTGAGGGGTTGCCCCTTGGCGGCTTCTCGTTGCCTGTGCGGGACCCCATGGGGGTTGTGGGGCCAAAGCTGGCTCTGGTGGTGGCGCTGTCGGCTGCACCGCCAGTTGTGCCCTAGGGGAGTATGGTGGAGGGAAAAGTTCAGTTTCATCAGTCTCTCCCTGCAGGACCTCAGGCATGCTACCTGTCTGTTTGGCTTTCCTGGCAGGGAGAAAAGGTTTGACCCATGGCAGGGGACCTTCAAGCCGATCAATCAGGCCCTGCCAGGTAACTACATATGGAATCTGGTCTGGGTATCCCGAACGGGGTCTAAAAACTATTTCCTCTACTTTCTGGATAATGGCCAGATCAAACGTGCCCTCCGCCGGCCAACCAACATTAAGAGTTGGCCACTCTGCTTCTGCGGAGCAAAATCTCACCCACTTACACTTCCTGACATTCACACTGTTGTTGTTCGCTGTGTCTTGCATGTCCTGCCAGTGAGCAAGAATTAAATCCAAGGGGGAAGATGGAGTTGTTCCCATGGTTATTTTAGAAAGTTAATGAACACAGGGAAGAGAAACAAAAAGAATAAACACAAGAACAGACAATAAAGAAATGACAAGGCCTTAACAGATTCCCGGGTGCAACAGAGGGTCTCTGGAACCAGCATTGACATACACGGATCCAAAAACTGTACAGACGGGGCCACAGAACTCTAAGAAGCGTTCCTGGTCCCCTTCAAAATGGATGGACTCCTCACAGGAGTCCTCTGACAGAGGAGGGGTCCTCTGAGGCCCCCCACTACATCCTGACGAGGGGTCGAGACATCTCTTGACTCCTCTAGGGTCACCTTACAGGCGTGTCCACCAAGGTGAGCCTGTCAGATTCAACCACCGGCTTCGGATAAGAAAATGAAAGTAAAAGGAAAGCAAAGACAAGAAAATGGAGTGCTCTTACCGATTGGTGCAGATGGACCTCCGGAGTTCTTAGGGGTCCTGGCGGAGGGTCTCTGGGGATCCCAGACGAGCCCCCAAATGTTGGGCCAAAATCGTGATCCCCAGAGAGACCACCAAAGACGAGCATGCCGAAATGCAAAAGCAAGGTTTAATTCTGGATATCCAAAAGCACGTCCAATACATCTAACGCAGTGGAGGCTGGAGGAAGTGCCCACCTATCTGCAAGCTCAGCTTTTAAAGGGAAAAATCACAAGGTTACATCATTTAGGGGTGCTAGGACGGGTACAATTCTGATTGGCTTGTGTCTAGGAATTCCAGAAATCACAATTCAGTTTTCCTTCTAAGGAAGTAGTTGCCCACCACCATTTCTCATTGGCTGCCCCCAGATGGGGGCATCTGGTGATTACACAGTCACTGTGGAAACTAGGATTGGGACATTCTATGGTCAAGTAGTTGCCTAGGGGGCCAGGGAGAGGACGTTTCATAGTCCGGCAGCCATTACCTCCTGACTATCTTGTGACTCTGTACTTTTACACTTCCTGGTTTCTGGAATCCGGACTGACTGGTTTCAGTAACTTCTGGCCTATTCCAGTAACTTATGGCCTGTAGCTAAAAAAAGCAGCCTTAGTTAGGCCTTTAGTTTTTGGGGTGAAAGCATTTTGGTCTTATTTTGGTTCCACACTTGCAGAAGCTTCTCCTTCCACCATATCAATATTACCACAGAAACTCTACCCCTTGGTGTTTAAAGAATCTGTCTTAGCTTTTTCCACAGCCACACTCAACCTTTTCTCCTAAACCCATCTCTTCCACTCCAAGCCACAGAAGAAGGTCTCCCTACCAGAGAACCCACAGGCACCAGTTTCCTAAGATCCAGACAGGGCAACAGAAACCAAGGAAAAAACCTGTGAGACCAAAATGAGCCATTTTAGAAATAAGTCCAAAATGCTTTCACCCTAAAATTAAGGCCTATGATTTCTCCTTAGAAATAGGCCATTAGTTACTGAAACCAGTCAGTTCAGATTCCAGAAACCAGGAAGTATAAAAGTACAGAGTCACAAGATAGTCAGGAGGTAATGGCTGCCAGACTATGGAATGTCCTCTCTCTGGTTTCCAGGGTAACTGGCCACAGAAATGCCCCCACCTGAGGGCAGCCAATGAGAAATGGTGGTGGGCAACCACTCCCTTAGAAGTAATTTCTAGAAGTCCCTACAATCAGAATTGTAACCGTACTAGCACCCATAAATGATGTAACCTTTTGATTTTTCCCTTTAAAAGCTGAGCTTGCAGATAGGTGGGCACTTCCTCCAGCCTCCACTGTGTGATACCTCAGTAACCCCCCCCCCACTCTATCCCCTACAGACAAAGAGAAGCTTAAACCAGGATTCCTAAGTATAGATAAGAACTTAGACACCTTTTCCCCAGGTGGCTGTATCTGCTACAGGGACTTTGGAAAACACAGTCAGGATATTCAACCAAAAGACTAAAAAGGGAGGCAGGTTAAAATAAATTATATGGTCTGTGCCTTTAAGAACTAGCCTCACAAAGAAAGGGCAGCCTCTGCTCCTTCCAACCTCCCTGCTGTGAGTGAGAAATTTGGAAGAGCCTCCCTGGAGGCTTGTAAACTTAGAAAACACCTTACTTTTGCATTCTATACCTAAAGTCTCCAGTGGCAGCTTTGGGGACATGATCTAGGCACAACAAGACCCTCACTCTATTGTCTCAAAAAGGGGGCCTTAGACAAAGATATCTCAATATAGATAGACCCAGGCCAGTTTCAAGTCCCCAGAAATGATGGTGCCAGCCCCAGGAACAAAAGAACAGAGTCAGGATGTCTGATGGTAACCAATTAACCACGAGATGCCCCTCTCTGGAGATAACATGACCAGACCCTGGAGAGGAGTTGTAAAACTCCTGACAGGGCAAACAGATAAGCTAGAATAAGATAAAGTCCAGGCCCGGGGAAAAACTGGACCAATCAAGGATGGACCCGTACTAACCCCCTCCCCTCTAAGAAATTTTATGGGTTTTGCCTATAAAAACTAACTTCCCCAAGAAAGAGTAACTCTTCTCTGCCTCACTTGAGATGGCTTGAGTTGAGTTCCCTGTCATGACTTGTAACAGATAAACCATGCATTTGCATTCTGGTATGCTCGTCCTTGGTGGTCTCTCTGGGGGTTACGATCTGGGCACAACACACTGCATAGGATATATTGGACAAAGTCCCTGCCTAGGCTTGTATATCCAGAATTAAACCTTGCTTTTGCAGTCTGGCATGCTCGTCTTTGGTGCTCTCTCTGGGTGTCACGATCTGGGCACAACAAACCCACCAAATACAGACAGACCTAGAATAACCTCAGTTATCGGTTTCTTAAGTTTTAAAAATCCCAAATGCTGTTTTGTATAAAGTTCTGTTTAACCAATGATTTATAAGTAATATGGAAAACAATGTATTTATAAGTAGTATAGCTAGAAATTTTTTAGCCTATCTACCACTCCATATTCCTTTCTTTTCAGACTTATACAAGGTAGAGCCCCAAGAGAAACTCCATGTTTTCAAAGACTTTGAATGAGCATAGCAAACATATTTACTTAGTATATAAATTTAATTATGGATATTGAGGTGGTATTATAAAATTTAACGGCTTAAATGACTACATTCTTTTAGGTCTCCAGGGAAATTTCTGTGTAATTATTGCTTTTTGTCTTGAAAACAACTTGGGTATGTATTAAACCACTAGTAGTGTTATTGAGACTAAGCACTGCTGTGGAATGAGTGAATAATTGAAAAGTCAGTGTCTGAAAAAGAAAGGCTACATCAATGTGCAAATCCGTTTTTGCTGAAAAGCAGAAGGGCCAATGACAGACCCAGACACAGTTCCCCCATAAACCCAAAAGAGCTGAGGGAAGAGATATCTTAAAAGTGAGTCAGTTCCCCCTTCCTGGACTGGTATGCTCATCCTTGGTGGTCTCTCTGGGGGTCATGATCTGGGTACAACAGCAACCATATTAGTAAATAAAAGAACTGTTTTCAAATTTCTTAGTGATATCCTCTTGCTATTTTTTTTTTAATTTTTTTTTATTTTAAGTAAATTTATTTTACAACATCATTTAGTTCAACATAATAGCCACAGATTCCCCTGTTCTCCCACTCTCGCCCCCCTCCCCTCCCCCCATCTCACCCCCCATTCCCACCTCCTCCAGAACAAGGTCTCCCTGAGGACCGGGATCGACCTGGTAGACTCAGTCCAGCCAGGACCAGTCCCCCCCTCCCAGACCGAGCCAAGTGTCCCTGCATATGTCCCAGGATTCAAACAGCCAACTCATGCAACAAGCCCAGGACCCGGCACCAACACACGGCTGCCTCCCAAACAGATCAAGCCAAATGACTGTCTCACCCGTTCAGGGGCCTGATGCAGTTGGGGGCCCTCAGCCTTTGGTTCATAGATCCTGTGCTTCCATTCGTTTGGCTATTTGTCCCTGTGCTTTATCCAACCCTGGCTTCAACAATTCTTGCTCATATAAACCCTCTTCTTTCTCACTAATTAGACTCCCAGTGCTCCACCAGGGGCCCAGCCATGGATGTCTGCATCCAGATTCCTCAGACCTTCCTTGGATGGGTTTATGGCACAACTAACAGGGTGTCTGGCCATCCCATCACCGGGGTAGGTCAGTTCCTGCCGTCTCTCGTCCATTGCCAGCAGTCATTTCTGGCGGTATCTTTGTGGCTCTCCGTGGGCCTCCCTAGCTCTCTGCTTCCTCCCCCTCTCATGTGGTCTTCATTTACCATGGTCTCCTATTCGTTGTTCTCCCTCTCTTTTCTTGATCCAGCTAGGATCTCCCACTCTCTTTCCCTCGACCGTCGCTCTTCATTGTTCCCACTCATGACCAGGCTGTTCATGTAGATCTCATCCATTTCTCCATGTCTTTTTTGGGGTCCCGTTTTCCAGGTAGCCTCACTGGTGATGTGAGTAGCAGTTCAGTCATCCTTGTTCCACATCTAGTATCTTCCTATGAGTGGGTACATACCATATTTGTCTTTCTGAGTCTGGGTCACCTCACTCAGGATGATTTTTTCTAGATCCATCCATTTGTCTGCAAACCGTATGATGTCATTGTTTTTCTCTGCTGAGTAGTATTCCATTGTGTATATGTGCCACAATTTCTTTATCCATTCTTCAGTTGAAGGGCATCAAACAATCAATCAATGGGACCTCCTGAAACTGAGAAGCTTTTGTAGAGCAAAGGATACGGTCAACAAGGCAAAGCGACAGCCTACTGAATGGGAAAAGATCTTCACCAACCCCACAGGTGACAGAGGACTGATATCCAGAATATATATAAGGAACTCAAGAAATTAGACATCAAAACGACCAACAGTCCAATTGAGAAATGGGCTTTAGAATTAAACAGAGAATTCTCAACAGAGGAAACCCAAATGGCTGAAAGACATTTAAGGAACTGCTCAACATCCCTAATCATCAGGGAAATGCAAATCAAAACAACTCTGAGATACCACCTTACGCCTGTCAGAATGGCTAAGATCAAAAACACTGAAGACACTTTATGCTGGAGAGGTTGTGGAGCTAGAGGAACTCTCCTCCACTGCTGGTGGGAATGCAAGCTTGTACAACCACTTTGGAAATCAATATGGCGCTTTCTTAGAAAATTGGGAATCAATCTCCCCCAAGATCCAGCTATACCACTTTTGGGCATATACCCAAGAAATGCTCAATCATACCACAAGAGCACTTGCTCAGCTATGTTCATACCTCTTGCTATTTTTTCATATTAAGTTTTCTTCTAGAGTCAGTAAAGAGTTCACAGGTTTGTAACAAGTATACATGACTGAGAATAATTTTATGACATTTGTGACTTACACAGATACTTTTAGATGTAAATGCATAGAATGTGTGTATTACTTACACTAGGAGCTGCATGGTCCTGAATGAAGCCAACAGAAATGTAACTTGAGAGCAAAGAAATAAACTATTAAATAAATTTTATTTAAATTTTCATTACAAATTAGGTATAATTGGCAATTGATAGTTATGTTAATAGAAAAATTTAAGCTCTGAGAATATAGCTTTTGAATAATTATTTAAAAATCTTGATAATAGAAAATTATTAGATCACTTTTTGTGAAATAACTTAAATTCATCTATGAATGCTAATATTTCCTCCTATAACATTACTGTCCTATGAGTCTAATACCTAAATACATGCCATAGCAAATGCAGTTATCTTTTGCATTCTGCTTACTTTCATACAAAAATTGTAGTTTTAAATATATTTTCTACTATGCAGTCACAAGTAATACATTTTATATTTGTTGTCATAGCATACATTTCACTTAGCATTGTTTTGATTTGTAATTTTTGATTGACTATACAGTATGTAATTTCCCTTTTGTTGTTTCCCTGCACACTATGTATGTCAGGTGTGGTAATATCTTCTTGTAAAGCATAACCAGGTGGAAATACAAAAGTGGAAGTAAAAATTTCATTATTTCCATCTGTACTTTGGCTACTCTGTTCGTGTGCATGTGTGAGTGTGTGTGTGTGTGTGTGTGTGTGTGTGTGTGTGTGTGTGTGTGTATACTTATCAGCTTTGGGGGTGAGAGATGACAATTATACAAATTAATGACACACCCAAGTGAAAATATTCGGTAGCCTCATTCAAAAAACAAAAATAATCAAATAACCACAATATAAAACCGCATAGGCAATTTATAGCAATGAATTTCATTAAAAATCTTGAAACTTATGTCACATTTATTTTTTTCCATTTTGGGGTTGTATTTCTACAGTTTCCAACATACAAATAAAATATACCTAAAATAGCAAAGCCATTCTATTTTGATGGAAAAGGGACTAATTTTGAAATATAATTTTAAAATTTTATGGACACAGTTTACTTTCTTTTCACTAGAGATCAACATTTTCTTTTTCAAATGAAAAACAAGGCAAGCATATCATTGTGGGCCACATGCAGTCATTTGAACATTACAAATCATATTGACACAGTATATAACTTATTTCTTAAGACAGACAGAATATTACATTCCAATCAGTTATAACTAAGAAAACAAAATTACAGAAGCAGAAAGAAGGCTCTTAAAATTTTACCATTCTCTGTCAATGTAGCCAAGTTGCTTAATGTCTTGATAGGTCACTGTTGATAGAAGTAATGATTGCCTACAACTTCAGCTTGGTGGGCCACGCAATTACTGCGTACCTTACCAAAGAAAGTTTAAGGAATCACTCACAGGAACATGGCTGACCCAAAAATGTTCTGTCACTGAAATGTTCCACTTCAGTTTGGATGATGACATCACAAAGGATTTATCAATGCAGTCCCACCTTCTCTTAACCAGGTCCTTCTCAAAATGTGAGTCAAGTCCACTCAAGAAATAAGATACTGAAAGTGTAAGTGACAGAAAGTTTGGCAAAGCACAAGGTTGTGGTGATATTTTATCCGTGTCCCCCAATAAATTTTATTTTGAGGATCAAAGGAAAAAGGTAGCCACTATAGTAAACATAGGAGTTAGGCAGTGGTAGCACATGCCTTTATTCCTATCACTCAGGAGGCAGGGATCTGTCTGGATCTCTGTAAGTTCAAGGCCACACTAGGAACAGAACCAGGCATGGTGGCACACGCCTTACATTCCAACACTGGTTAAACATAAAGGTCTGGAGGTCTGTACAGACAGACAGGAAGTGACAGCGCTGGGCAGGAAAAAGAAGTGATGTAGCTGGGCAGAGAGAAGACATGAGTTAGCCAAACAGAAAGGAATATAGGCATAGGTATACAGAAAGTATCTCTCTTTGGAGATTGAAGGTCGATGAGGTGAAGTTGGCTTGAGGCTTGTCCTATTCCAGTGATCTCTTAGCTTTAACCCCAATTTCTGGCTCCATATTTGTTTGTTTGTTTGTTTGTTTGTTTTCTTAATCAATAAGACCATTTAGCAATTTGTCTACCCAAGGTTTCTGAACACACAAAACCAAAAATTAATTAAAACCATGTTTATAAGCTGAGGTTTCCCCAGCAGCTCTCATCCCTATTATATAATGTACTTCCTGGCAACTATGGCTTTGAACATACTGCACACACGGTACTCTGCACAAGCTACCATGCCATGCACAGTCAATCACTGCTAGGGGACTCTAGACTCCCATCTTCTATGTTAAGGGCCGTAATGTTTTTACTGTATGTACAAAGTTATCTGCTCTTATAGAAACATAATAATTATAGAAAATAAACAATGGTATTTTCCTATTATCATTCCTTAGTAATTAAATGACAAATAAGTATAAACTTTGTTTTTGTTTGGTTTCTGGATGTACTGAGGATTATATTTAATACATACATATATATTAAGGAAATATTATATCAGTGGACTATAGCCCTAAAATTATTTATTTGGAATATTTTCATTAAAATGTTTTATTTTAAAATATTTTGAGTTAATAATTTTTATTTCACAAAATGTTCAATTAATTTTGGCTTGGTACTGGGGTACAAATTTAATAATAATCATAAACATATCTCTGCTATTTTGTAATATATATTTATATCTAGTAGCTTCTTCAATACTGTTGACTGATTATTAAATCGGGATGCTAATCAACTCAGAAAAATACTGATGATGATGCTTCATGCCCTTCAGTATCAAATATTTAGATAAGCTTTAAGTATTTATATAAAAATAAGAATCTCATTAGTATGAAAACATATTTTCATGTTTAAAAATTGTGAAATTATATGTATGTCAAAGAACTGTTCAATACGCATCTCTTCATGATGTTTTGTGAGTAAATGTTTGATTTATACAGTTATTTTCTATATCTACATACCTGAGTTGTAGTAATTTTTTTCAGGTGATAAAAATGTCAAAATTGGGAAATGTTTAGAAGGCCTTGCCCTAACATCCTTCTCTGGGACCACATGCATTGGAAGGAATAAGTAAGTGGACAGCTAGAATGAAGGGTTTCGCTCCCCTCAGCTTTTGTAAAAGAATGTCAACAGCCCTACTGCTGATACCATACATTTAGCTATCTCCTTTGCTTAATTCACTGACATGATTCCAGGACCAAAGCACTGTGCAGACTGCACAGCCATTTCTATATTATGATCATGTATATTGTCATGTTATGCCTCAAGAAAATAGTTATTCCCCAACAAATGTCTTTGTCTGAGAGTGAAATGTTATAGCCAGCATTTCCTGACATTCACCTCCTGCTTTGCCAATCTCTCCTAGAACTTTTCTAAATCTGTCACTCATTTTTTAGTTTGACTCCTGGGATATTTTTGATATGTATGAAACACATCATGTTAACATTTGTTGAAGAGTTCAGTAGCTCATCAAAATTCAAATGCAAAGGTTAATTTTAAATGTGAATTCAAACCATTTCAGAAATCACAAATCAATCTTATTCATGGGAAGCTTCTAACAGTGCATATTTTGGCTGTGTGTGGCACATATTCTTGGATATAATGCTTTGAAAGCTTTCCCAATCAGATAGTAAGTGAATGTTTCTCCATCAAACAGTTCTTACTTTGATATGTAGAAATATTGTCACAGCAATATATATATACATATATATGTATATGTATATATATTATAATAATGATGTAACTAATAAATATAACATTTAATACCACTTGGTTTTGATTCAAATATGGAGAATGTATCGATACGCTCAGCAACAGGGTCTGAAGCTTAGCCTAATGTTTTCTCATGCAAAGAATTACAGAAAAGATTCACTCTCATGACAACTTAGATTGCATATTCTCATAGTGATCCATAATTTGGGAAGTCTCTCACAAATAGAGGGCATTTCCTGAGGCAGAGAACATTGCATCAGTTTAATTGGTTACATATTTCCAATTGTTTCCAGTTGTTCTGAAAGCATGTTACTATAAATGAGACTGTATCCATTGTATATGTCAAAACCTTTGTGATCTACTTCAAAATAAATAAAAAAGGCATTTTATAACAATTCCATATCTGACTCTCTTTTGTCAGTATAACAGAACTATGAAATAGTAGTAGTGTTTACTTCTCATTATTTGGGCAATTGTTACCTTAAAATGTCACATCATCAAATAAAATGTATTTTTGTTTGTATCATTTATGGAAAATCACTTAAAATATTACAGACTAAAATCTTAATGTTGATTTACATTAAATTGACTTCATTTTGTGAACATTAACTTAATTTTATTTGCCACACCTAAGAATATCAAATGCCTACTTTGCTTGAATATAAGAACAAAGTTATACTTTCAGAGCTGTTCTCATCTATATTAGCAATAAGAAGTATGTTTTATTTTATTTTTTAGTGAATACATCTCACCTATAATACATTTTCTAAATCAAATGTAATTTGGTTTTAGATAGTCTATTATCATATTGTTTATTCTTGCACAGAAAAAAATTTGACTGACTTTACTAGCCACAGAGCTAATTTGACTGATTTAACTAGCCACAGGGACACCATGAAGGATAAAAGCTCAAGAGTTGATTGTGCTATAATCATTAAAATAATTGAAGTTATTCCAGTGAAGCCCAAAGATAACAGAAGGTGACAGAGAGCAGGAAACATTGCTGAATCAACAATCCATTTGAAAATTCTGTCACAATGGAAAAAGTTATCATTTACTTAGAATGGCCAATTCTCTTTGTAAATGTAATGATACTTTCATTCATTCATTGAACATAAAAAAAGTTATAAAATGCCTTTTTGAAAAATCTGTGACTCTTTACTTGGGCTGCAAAGTGACTGAAGTAAGGATGGCAGCCTGGCAGTTCTGCTTTGGTCTGCACCATTCATTCCCTTCACTCTGTGGAGTTTACATGATTACCTCTGCAGGTCAGCATGGTAGTCACTCAAGGCCTGTCTGCCTCACCCATTCCAGCACTTCTCTTTGTAGTTTAAAGGCAAATAAATAACTCATTGTCCTACAGTATAAGTCATCTTGGATTCTGGGGAGAGCCAGACAAATCCTCACAATCCCCTGAACCAATCAAATCAATACTCCATTGTGATGATGCTGACCCTGATCAGAGATAATTATCTCCCGAGAAGTAGACTTAAAGTCTGAGGGATTGACTTCTGAGAACAGACGGGCTTTTTCTGGATATCTCTTAGAATCAGAACATAAACAATCACAAACCAAATCACAATTTGACATAAACTACTTAATGATGAATACTACTGGTACCCTATTCTAGTTCTATAATTTAGCTCCAAATAGATATCCAGAGTTAAATGCATAGTAGTGCCCTGGATATGGACTTGATGTTTCCAAACCCTTTATTTATTTCTCTTCCCAGTGTGGTAATGATGAATAGCACCCTTTTCTCTGTTTTCACCACTGCTTCTCTCTTTAATTGGCATAGAGGGAAAGGGATGGGGAAACTACCCTGGGCTTCCAGAACCCTGGTCTTGTCTTTAAAATTGGTTTAAAATTTTTTATTTAAAGAACATCAAATATTTTCACAGACTATAAAATGAAAACAGCACCTGTTTTCATTAAACAGAGCATTCTGTGGCAAACATATAAACCATGATTACTTAAAGTATAACAAAACACCGAAAAATAAAATGTAAAAACATTTAACACAGACCATCATCTAGCTGAGTTGAAGGGGAATGGTATTTTGGATGAAAGAATTTTAAATTTCATATGTGAAGTATGGTAATTGAAACCAAACTGTTGCAGCAGATGCAGCCATGTGAGTAAAGAAATAATCATCCCTTTATATGTTAATTGTAGAAATATGAGACCTGTGAACTAGAGGGAAATTAGTTGGCTATTGTATAAAATGATCAACCAGTGACTGTAGCTAGAGTTTTCCTCGTCCTGCCTGTCCCACAGTCAGGACAAATCTCTCTTACCACAGGTCCTGCAGTTGCTCAAACCCAACCAAGTAAACACACAGAGACTTATATTTCTTATAAACTGTATGTCCATGGCAGGCTTCTTGCTAACTGTTCTTATATCTTAAATCAACCCATTTTTATTAATCTATAAGTTGCCACATGGCTTGTGGCTTACCTGTATCTTAACATGTTGCTTCTCATCATGGCAGCTGGCAGCGTCTCTCTTCCTCAGTCTCTCTTCCTCAGCCTTCTACTTCCCAGAATTCTCCTCTCCTTTTGTCCTGTCTATACTTCCTGCCTGGGTTCTGGCCAATCAGTACTTTATTTATCAATCAATCATCCACAGCAAGTGGCATTTCACAAGGACCAAGAAGATGATAACTAGAGATCTTGATGTGAGAGTCTGCAAGGATATTAGAAGAAATACATGACACTGAGTTCATAAGTATAAGATTTATGCAAGTAAAGTCTTCATGCTGAAAGACAGGTTTCATTTACATATGTAAGTAGCCTGGAAATCATCAACAAAAGGAAAAAGCTAAATAGACTGAGAAATACAATAGCTCTGCTTTGTTTTGTAAGGGAAGTGAAGACCATTGTTCTCAAAGCTGGGAGACAGAAGGAGCAGAAGGCACTCTGTCTGAGCAGAACACAAACTCAAACAGCATCACTATGATTGCCAGAAGACAGAAATCAGGGACAGTTCTCAGGGGCAAATGGTTTGCTCATACATTGATATGAGACTTTTACCTTCCAAACTTTAAGAAAACATCCACCATTTTGTCTAGCAGCAAACTAACACACGAACATCTTAATCTTCTTTGCTAGTTCACTTTTCCTTCTTAGTACAGAACTGTCTTTGCAGTAATTATTTCAGCAAGAATATTTTTTATCATTATTCTAACATGATAATTATTCTAATTGCTCATTTCAGTCTTCTAGTAAAATATTTAATGACTTTCCATTGCCTCCAGGATAAAATGTAAATTCAATATCTGTCACAATCTACGGTTTTGTTCTATTCAGCATACACACCATTACTCAAAAAAAAAAAAAAAAAAAGAACTTTGTTCCGTGGAAATGTGATGTTCTTGTGCTTATTTGCAATACTAGTTTTCTTTCTTCTGTGAAAAAACATCTCCTTCTTTGACATATGGGCATACAACACTCTATTTCCTTAGTTTTCACCTAACTCATTATGCTGAAAGCTTTGTCATCAACAGATAAAAGATTCCCTTTGCAGGCTTCTATTTTAATATATATATATATATCAAGATGATAAAGAAAATCCATAGTTCAACAATTTTAGGCTTATGTATGTATTCACTTATTGGACAAGTTCAAGGATGACAGGATCATGGCTTTCTTATTCTAGGATCAGGCATCTCTTAGTAAATGACTAACAGGTTGAAGTCTAGTATTTTGTTGTTTTGTTTTTCTGTTGGCTTATCAACTGCACCTGAATATACTTATATTTTAACTACCATCTGTGGCTCCATAGGCCCATAGTCAGCTCCCTATAGTGGCCTGGCAGGACTTCTTGTGTCTTCAGAACCTGCTCTGTTGTTGCTGCCTAAAGCACTTTTTAATTAAGTCTCTATTTTTCTATTTACCAATAAAGACTCAAGAGTCAAATGTTGGGGTGAAAACCTGCTAGCTCATAGAGGCTGAGAAACAACCAGCTGACCTTCCCTTTTGGCCAGAGACCTAGAAAGAGAGTGGTTCTTTAGCTGTCACAAACCAAAACAACCATGAAAACCCAGGTTCCTCTCTACTCCAGCCTGTGCATCTCCATCCATCTCCCTGGCTTCTCCATACTCTCTATGGTTAATTCCTATCAACTAGTTGCTGGGTCCCCCTTGAATCAAGGTTGATTTTATGAAAATAATCTCATTTCATAGTACCATAAAATATCCTGCAACAATTCCAACTATTTGTCTAAATAAAAAGGAAAGGTTTTTAACTCTAACACAGTAAAATTATATACAATGAGAACAATTATCAGGTAAGAGTTAAAATTCACAGTCCAATCTGTTTGTATTTAAAAAGTTCAGAGAAAGTACTCCATTATCTCTCCTATCTTAATGAGTCCAAACTTTTATACCTAAGATACTTTCTAACATAACTTATATTACCATTTTAAAAATATCCATTTATACCTTAAAACATTTTCTTAGATAAACAACTTAAGATTTTATGTCTCTCAACCTTTAACCTTTTGTGAGTTTCTTTTTTGAATTTGGCCACAAAGAAAATGATAAAACTATAACTATCTAGTCTTCAACACCACCAGAGACCCAAGAAGGATAACATATTACCCAAGTAAACAGAAAGCGCAGGGCAAGCAACTTCTAAAACTATAGAAATGACAAACAGCTGACTGCTGGGACAGTCACCCAAGGTTTCTCTGCAATGTTGGAGCATCCACTTTTGTCCTACAGGCCTAGAATATCTAGCAGACTTTTCTGTGAAGCGGGGATTTTTACGGACTGGCTTACCTTGCCTTGGCAAAGCTTGGCAGTTGACTTCCTTTGTGTCTTGCTAATCGAATACTGTGAGCAGTTGAGGCAAGGACAATTTCTTGCCCAGTGGCTAGCTTTGCCACATTGAAAGCAAACTACAAATGGAGGTTCATTAATACCCATCATCTCCTTTGAAGTAGATTGGTACTGCCAAAAATAGATGTATCTCACATCATGGAAAGACTTATGTTATTAAAACATCTAATCTCCATATTATTTAGATTTTTGAAGTGTTTGAAGATGAGCTATCTGTCTAAAATATAATCCTGTTTGACCTTGAAAACAAGCATGACTACAATTTTAATTGTTATAGATGACTAACTACTAACTTGCATTTCTTAATTACCCTTAAACAGTTTGTAATAATTGCTTTTAAGGACTAGAACTTGGCATTACATTTTGAAATGATCTGCACAGGTACAATACCTCAAACAAGAGTAGAGTACATACACAGTATGTTAAAATGAAAATAACCTTAAATTTGTATAAATATACAAAAATCCAAACCAATGTAAAGTATTTGAGACTAGTAGCTGCTTTTTTGTAGATTCAATAATGTACCCTTTTATCCTATCATTCATATATCCACCCCCACTTTTTCAGTAGATAGGAGAGAAAGAAGGATAGAGGAAAGATAAAGAAAAAAAAAAAGAAATTCCTTAATTCAACCTCCTTGTTTAGTTTCCTTCTTGACCATGACCAATAACAACTTGCAACTAACCTCCCTAAGCAATGACCAAAACCCACCCACCCCACCTCTTGAGAATGTGAGTGTTATATTCTTAAAATTACTTCTTGCTGTGGGGAAGAAGGGATCCTTAGGGGAACCTTTTGAAAATTGGGATAATGGGAAAGCTAGTTGTATCATTTGTTGTACAGTCTCTGTGTGATGAGAAATTGCAGAGCTTACCTAAAGTCCTGATGGAGTTGTCTATGAAACTAGACAATCTTAACAAATTGCTTTGAAGTTGTCATGAGCAGTGTAGCCTGAGGCTGAATTTTGGGTAGTGTTTGTCAGCTTAATATCATTAACATAGCTCAGGTGGATTTTTCATCGCAGGGTCCTATCATTGTTTTAGAGGCCTCAAAGATTGCTGTTAGGAATGGTCAAGGTTCACTGCAAAAAACCGCAAAAATCTTAAATGTCATGTATAGCAAATCTCTGAAAGGTTAGAGGACCATAATCTATTAAGTACACCTGGGGTACACAAAGTTAGCTCCTAATTACTTGTTTTAGACTCAAACCTGAAAACACACACAGGAAGCTAGATGAAGCTTATTTCTAAAGTTAGTTAGTACTCTGTATAACTACTAATATACTGACAGAAAATATAGATTAAATTTTATAGATTTTGAGATATTTTTGTGTTAAGAAAAGTTTTAAAGAGTCAATTTTCATCATAAGAAAAGTTTTAAAGAATCAAAATAAAACCAAAGGATTATGAGATTAGTGGCAATAGACTAGCTCCTTAATATTGGTTTTCTTCTGTCCCATACTAGGTGGCTCTTCTGAAATGAGATAGAGTTTGGATTTTTCTATAATAAGCATCCTTGAGAATACAGGAAAGAGCCATGCTCCAACTCTAAAGTCAGTTTTGATTTTTAATTGAACTAGAACCACAAAAATACCATTTGCCTCTTATGTTTGTACAAAGCAGCAAAAATAAGCATTTAGGAAGATTAATGAAATTCTACCAAGTTGGAGGTGGGCTAAACCATTAGGCTAATTTACTCTTTTTCATATTACATTTTCCCTGGATGATTCATCTTTTTCAGATATCTCATTTCTTCAGTGGTATTTAGATTCCTTAGTCTGTAGCCCTAAGTTTTGTGGGTACCTCCCTTCCCCACTGCAGTCCAGACAAATCTCTCTCACTTGGACCCAAGTAAAAACACAGAGGCTTATATTATTTACAAACTGTATGGCTTATGGCTGGCTTCTTGCTAGCTAGCTGTTATAACTTAACCCATTTCTATTTATCTATAAGTTGCCACATGGCCGTGGCTTACCAGTACTTTCACATCTTGCTTCTCCTGGTGGTGCTGGCATCTCCCTAGACCCCACCTTTCTATTTCCTGTCTCTCTCCATGGATTTCCTGCCTGCCTCTAAGCTGCCTTACCACAGGCCAAAGCAGCTTATTTATTAACCAATGGAAAAAAACATATATTCACAGCATACCAAAAGACATTCCTCAGCATTAGTTTAATGCTTTTCTTTTCCTGGAAAGACAGAAAAGTAAAATAAAATAAACCTGCTCCAAACCAAACTTTGTGGAGTTCTTTTTTGACAGGGTTTATCTTTGTTAAAGCAAAATTTTTGGCAATATAAAAATATAATCTTCTAATTAAAATATATTTTTATACCTGATCAAATGAAAGGCATTTGTTAGTCTTATAAGTTAGTTTGGATTGAATGAACAAGATGTTTGATATAGTATCACCTCTCCATAATCAAGAGGTCTCTCCTGTTCAAATTTAATCTTTGTCAACCTTGATGGCAACCATAGTTTTTCTTCTCCTTTGGAGACATAAGCAAAACCTCTTCCCCAACAGAACACATATCCTGGTTTCCATTCTGAGGTCAACACATCTTTAAAATATATAGGCTTATTTAATTCAGGAGTTTTTTTTCCCCTACTATTCAGTGTTTCTCCACAGCTGTTCTTTCTTTCTCAATAGCATGTAAAGACTGAGTTAATAAAGCACTATGCAATCTATCACTAGGGGTCTTTATTACCCCTTTCTGTTTATTAAGCATATCTTTTAAAATGTAATTACTGTGAAACCTCGATAAACCCCACCCCCTGCCACTCTATCCCCTACAGACAAAGAGGAGCTTAAACCAGGATTCCTAAGTGTAGATAAGAACTTAGACTCCTTTTTCCCAGGTGGTGTTATCAGCTACAGAGACTTAAAAACACAGAGTCAGGATATTCGACCATCTGATAGAAGCTAAGTGGTCATAAAACATCCCAAACTTCCTGAATCCCAGAGACAGCTCGTAAAACTCCTAAACACGGTTGCTGAACAAATGAGAAATAAAGATAACATAAAAGACTAAAAAAGAGAACTGATATTTACCAAAGAAAGGGAGGTGGGTTATGGGAAATGAATTATGTGGTCTGCGCCTCTAAGAACTAGCCTCACAAAGAAAGGCCAGAGCTCCTTCCAACCTTCCTGCTGCACTTGAGAGATTTGGAATGAGTGCCCCCTGCCAAGGCTTGTAAACTTCATTGAATAAACCTTGCTTTTGCATTCTGTACCTAAAGTCTCTGGTGGCTTCTCCAGTGGCTTCTCTGGGGACGTGATCTGGGCATAACAATTACATCTTTCTATTACTGCATATTCTGTATTATGTGGTATACCTGTAGTATGTTTTATGTTTAATATGCAAAACATGTTTCATCTTGCTTGAGACATATGCTGCAGAATCGTTAGTCTTAATTTATAAAGGTAATCCCATGATGGTCATAACTTCTAATAAATGTGTAACTACAGAATCAGCCTTTTCACAACTTAAAGCAGTTGCCCATTAAAAATATACATATGTATCTATGGTATGGTACAAATACTTCAATTTTCCAAGCTCTGTAAAATGAAACCCATCCATTTTCCAAATTTTGTTTATTTGAATACTGTAGTGAGCCACAGGAATATGAAATAGAAGTCCAGCTGTATATTATAAGCTGTACCTTGACAAAACCAAGGAGCAGTAGAGTGGGAAGCCAATCAGCAAGGACTATTGGTGTTATGCAGCTTAATATTCAGTTGTGCCTTGTTACGAACTCCTTGATCTCTAGGAAGTCTTTAATTTCTTTCTTTATTTCTTTCTCGACCCATTGGTGATTCAGTTGAGCATTATCAAGTTTCCATGAGATTGTAGGCTTTCTGTAATTTGTGTTGTTGTTGAAATCTAGCTTTAAACCATGGTGGTCTGATAGAACACAGGAGATTATTCCAATTTTTTTTTTGTATCTGTTGAAATTTGCTTTGTGGTAGAGTATGTGGTCGATTTTAGAGAAGGTTCCATGGGGTGCTGAGAAGAAGATATATTCTTTTTTGTTAAAATGGAATGCTCTGTATAATTCCTTGTGCTCATAATTCTCCTAAAATGTATATGTATGTCTGAATCTCCTTTTCAAAACACCTGGATAGTCACAGACAGAACCTTCTGCCTCTGAGTTCCAGGTGCTTTCTTTAGCACTTGTTTTTGGGTATCTGCCTTTTGCAAATACCCCCCTTGAGCTACTTCCTAAGATAGTCAACCCCACACAAAACCTTAAAAGACAAGCAAGGAACCAGGCCAACTGTTAGATGCCTGAAAACTCTCCAAATTAAGATAAAATGTCCTTTCTGAGACTACATGTCTCACAGGCCAAATGCCTGCCCACCAGACCAACAAGCTTTGTTTCTTGTGCAAATCAAGGCCTCCCCTCTCTCTCTCTCATTGCCTCAGAGAATATCCTAGACCAAAAAGGGCTTTCCTCTTACCAGGCATTTCAAGCTGTGATGCAGATTGACTAGCTATCAGTACTCTTTCCCTGCCCTGTCAGAAAACTGGTGGCAGAGGAAAAAAGTGAGAGTTTTAACTTTTAGTGACCTACAGACTTTCCCTACACTATCACCTGTAAGTTTACAGTTGAACAGATAGACTCATAATGCCTTCACCTAACCACAATAAGGGTATATTTCTAGCACACAAATTCCTTTTTTTACTTATTTCAAATTCTAACTGACTCCACTCTTATCTCTCCTCTTTTGGGTTCCAAATAAAATCACCAGGAAGCCTCTAGTGGGGACCCCCACAATCTTGTGCTGTACAAAATGAGGTGTTGTTGCTGCTTGGGACAGGATATAGATGAGCCCTGGGAGAAGAGGGTAAGAACTGAGGGAACTAAGAATTGAGGGAGCTAGGGAGGAAAAGGAATCAAGTAAAGGAGAGATTGGAGAGTTGAACTAGTGACTGAATGATGGTGGCAGACGAATAAAGGAACTGTACCAAACAGCTCCTATCAAATGGATTCATTCCTCGCTGATGGTAGTGTCTCTTCTGGGCCCCTGGAATTGTATAAATTTAAGGCTGGACCCTTAAATACAAAAGCTAGTGCCCACATTTTAAATAATCCCCAGACTGTTAAAAGGTTCTATTGGAGAACCCCTCCACAAGAATGCTAGACAGCCCCACCTTGTTTCAACATTTTATACAACAGCCATTAAAAATAACTCCTGAACAGTTTCCTCAGTCTATAGTTTACCATTCTATGGATGATAACTTACTGACCGGCTCAGATGAAATTACCTTAGAAAAATTGTTTGATGAACTAAAGAAAATTTTGACTTTTGGGGATTAAAAAATGCTTCTGAAATAATACTGAGACACAGACTCTGCCAGCTCCAATTGGACCAAGAGGTGAGTGGCTATGTTCTTAGCAGTCACCCTGGCCTTTAGGCCCTAGGCCCAGGGGCACAATTTGTACCCTTCTACCCCCACCCATTGAAGTCCCAGTTGCAGGCCAGCAGGCAAGATTTCTGTAGACAGTTTTGACCACCACCACCCCTAGCAGATCCTGTAATGTACAAGCCCCAATCCACCCTCCAAATCTACTCATCCTCCAAGACCTCAGTGGCTCCCTGAGACACAGACTCTGCCAGCTCCAATTGGACTAACAAGCTAACACCAGTCTCCATGCCCTAGGCTCAGGGGTACACCCCATGCCCCTCTACCCCACCCATTGAAGTCCCAGTGGCAGCACAGCAGGTAAGACTCCTGCAGACAGGCCTGCCCACCATCACCCCACATTAGATCTACAAGCCCCACTATGTCACCCCAATCCACCCATTCCCCAAGACTTCAGCATCACCCTAAGACACAGACTCCACCAGCTTTAAATTGGACCAAGAGGTAAGTGACTGCTTTCTCAACTAGTCATCCCAACCTCTAGAGCCGAGGCCCAGGGATACAACCCATGCCCTCCTACCTTCACCAATCGCAGTCCCATTTGTAGGCCAGCAGGCAAGACTCCTGTGGACAGGCCTGCCCACCACAGACCCCATCAGACCCTGTAATCTACAAGCCCCACTCCATCCCTCAAACCCATCTAAACCCTGAGACTTCAGTGGCTTCCTGAGATATAGACTCCACCAGCTCCAATTGAATCAATAATGTCAACTGAACCAAAAGTGGCACCCTGAGACACAGACTCTACTTGCAACAATTGGAGGAAGAAATAGGTAGACACCAGTGCAAGAATACATTCAGTAACATAAGGAGCAAGATGCCACCACCAGAACCTAACAGTTCAGTTCTACAACAGCAAGACTTGAATATCCAACAGAGAAGAAGCAGAAGAAAACCTTTAAATGACTTTATAAAGATGATAGAGTTCTTTAAAGAGGAAATAAAAATCTCCTTAAAGAAACTGAGGAAAAGACAAATAAAAAATTGAAAGAAATCAATAAATCCCCTAAAGAAAGCCAAGAAAAAGCAATCAAACAGGTAAAGGAAATAATTCAACTTCAAAATTGAACTAGAGACAATAAAGAAGACAAAAACTGAGGAAATGCAGGAACTGGAAAAGCTGAGTAAACAGGAATTACAGATGCAAGCATAACCAATAGAATGCAAGAGATGAAAGAAAGAATCTCTGGCATTGAAGATACAATAGAGAGATAGAGAAAAGATTCATCATTTAAAGAAAATATTAAAGCCAACAAAGTCATAACACAAAACATCTAGGAAAGCTGGGAAACCATGAAAAAATAAAACCTAAGAATAATAGGAATGGAAGAAGGAGAAGAATACCAGCTCAAAGGCACAGAAATTATATTCAACAGAATCATAGAAGAAAACTTCCCCAACCTAAAGAAGGAAATGGCTATGAAGAAACAAGAATCTTACAGAACATCTAATAGACTGGACCCCACAAAAAGTCCATTTGACACATAATAATCAAACCACTAAATACATAGAATAAAGAAAGAATATTGAGAGCTGCAAAAGAAAATGGCCAAGTAACATATAAAGGCAGACCCATCAGAATAACACCAGACTTCTCAATGGAGACTCTGAAAGCCAGAGGGTCCTGGACAGACATTATGCAGACACTAGGGGACCATAGATGCCAGCCCACACTACTATACCCAGCAAAATCTTCAATCACCATGGATGGAGTAAACAAGATATTCCATGACAAAACCAGATATAAACAATATCTTTCCACAAATCCAACCCTACAGAAAGCACTAAAAGGAAAAATCCAACCTAAGGTAGTTAGATGTACCCAGAACACACAGACAATAGATAATCCTACAATAAGAAATCCCAAAGAAGGGAAACATACACATTACTACCAAACCAACAAGAAAACAAACAAACAAAAAAAACCCTTTATTTATTAACATACAAATAAAATATCACCATATTTCAGCACAAATGTGCTTTTGGAGGTGGGAATGGGGAGTGGTTGGGGGAAAGGCTCAAGGGAGGCAGGAGGAAGGATGAGTGAGGGAATCTGTCGTTAGTATGTAAAATGCATAAAAAATTCTTAAATTAAAATGCCTACAAATATTACTGGCAAATTTAAATTCACTATATGTAAGAAATTAAAAAAAATACAAAAAGGTGATTCTATTAATTATTTAGGATGTAATTATTTAGGATTAGGATTACAGAAATTACAACCAAAGTACAAATCAGGAGAGATCAATTTCAAACTCTTAATGATATTGAAAACTGCTAGGAGATATTAACTGACTATGGTCCACAATTGGATTGACTATTCAAGAACTAAATAATTTATTTCAAACCTTACAAGGTGTTAAGGACTTAAATAGTCCAAGAAAATTATCAGTGGAGGCTGAGATAGAATTGCTCTGGTAGGAAAGAAATCATATGATGTGCATCTGGATCTCTTGGATCTAAAGCTTGATGGTTTCTCTGTTGTTCTACTTTCTAGTCTTTCTCCTACAGGAATTCTTTTGCAGAAAGTAGACATTATCTTAGAATTGGTATTTTTAACTATACACAGTAAAACAAAAATAAATTAAAATAAAATCCTATGTAGAAAAGTTTTCTGAATTGATTCTAAAAGGAAAATTGAGACTTCATCAATTAGAGGGAATAGACCCAGCAGAAATTGTGGTACCTTTTACTAATGCTAAAATGGCCTGGTTATGGGCAGAAAATAAACATTTGCAAAAAGACTGTGTTAATTTTTGGGGGGAGAAAGGGGGAGAGATTAGCAACAAATATCCCAAGAGCAAAAGACTTCGATTTACAAAAGAACTAATTGGATTCTGCCTCATATAATAAAAGAAACACCAGTTCCTCAAGCTCCTACATTCTATACTGAGGCAAATAAATGAGAAAAGATAGGTTATAAGTCAGGAAAAATAAGTAAAGTGACTCAATGCTCTTATGACTAAGTTCAAAAATCATAATTATATACTGTTCTCATAGTATCAGATTTTTCAGAACTTCTTAATACAGTTAAGGACCCTCAATATGTGGAAAGTTACATATTGAAACTGCTGAACTTATTCCAGATGATTCAGAATCACCATTATTTATTCAATGACAGAAAGTAATCAGAAATGGAAACCATCCATTGTATATAACACATATCAGACACCATATAGCTCTATTAAGCCCTCTTGCATAAGGTAATCATGAAATTGATATGCTATTAAGAGGAAATGTGCTAAAAGCCTCAGAGTTTCATGAGAAACACCATGTTGATACCAAAAGTTTGAAGAAAGATATTCTGTAATTTGACAGGAAGAAAATGAAAGAGTAAGTAGGAAAGTAATGTCCTACTTACTATTTATATAATTGAATTCTATTACCCACAGAAATACCAAAAGGTATTCTTTCGTATAATATTTAAGGGGTCAGCCTTAAATTTATACAATTCCAGGGGCCAAGGAAGATACCATGGGTGCATGAATGAATCCAGTTGATAGGAGTTCTTTGGTACAATTCCTTTATTCTTCTGCCACCATAATTCAGTTACCAATTCAACTCTCCAATCTCTCCTTTTCTCAGTTTCTTTTCCTCCCTATTTCCCTCAGTTCTTAGTTCCCTCAGTTCTTACCTCCTTCTCCCAGGGCTCATCTATATCCTGTCCCAAGCAGCAACAACACCTCATGTTTTGTACAGCACAAGATTGTAGGGGTCCCCACTAGAGGCTTCCTGGCAATTTTATTTGGAACCCAAAAGAGGAGAGATAAGAGTGGAGACAGTTAGCATGTGAAATAAGTAAAAAAAAAAAAAGGAATTTGTGTGCTAGAAACATATGCTTATTGTGGTTAGGTGAAGGCATTATGAGTCTATCATAAATGTGTTCAACTGTAAACTTACAGCTGATAGGGTAGGGAAAGTCTGTAGGTCACTAAAGTTGAAACTCTCATTTTTTTCCTCTGCCTTTTTGATCTAAGAGGTTCTCTGAGGCAATGAGAGAGAGAGAGAGGGGAGGCCTTGATTTGCAAACAAAACAAAGTCTGTTGGTCTAGTGGGCATGTATTTGGATTGTGAGACATGTAGTCTCAGAAGGACATTTTATCTTAGTTTGGGGGGCTTTTCAGGCATCTAACAGATGGCCTGGTAGCTATCTGTTCCTTGCTTGTCTTTTAAGGCTTTGTGTGGGGTTGACTCTATCTTAGGAAGTAGCTCAATGAAGGTATTTGCAAAGGCAGATACCCAAAACAAATGCTAAAGAAGGCACCTGGAGCTCAGAGGCAGAAGGTTCTGTCTATGTGACTATCCAGGTGCTTTGAAATGGAGATTCACACACACATACACATTTTAGGAGAATTATGAGCACAAGGAATTCATAGCAAGGCACAACTGAATATTAAGCTGCATAACACCAATAGTCCTTGCTGATTGGCTTCCCACTCGAGTGACCTTTGGTCTTGTCAAGGTATAGCTTATAATATACAGCTGGACTTTTATTTCATATTCATGTGTCAAACAATCAAACAATTTTTCTAAGGTATCTTCCTCTGAGTCAGTCAGTAAGATATTATCCATATAATGGTAAACTATAGGCTGAGAAAACTGTTCAGGAGTTATTTGTAATCTGTTGTATAAAATGTTGAAACTAGGTGGGGGTGTTTAGCATCCTTGTGGAGGGATTCTCCAATAGAGCCTTTTGACAGGCTGGGGATTATTTAAAATAGGCACTGTGAAGGCAATTTTTTTCTCTATCCTGTTCTTGTAAAGGTATAGTAAAAAAGGCAGTCTTTTAAATCAATCACTACAATAGACAATCCTTTAGTTAATATACAAGACAAGGGAATTCCAGACTGTAAAGTAACCATTGGCTGAATCACCTAATTTATAGGTCACAGACCTGGCATCTTTCTCCATTTTCCATACTTATTTTTAATACCAAATATAGGAGAATTTCATAGAATGATTGATTCTTCAATATGTTGAACATTTAGCTGCTTCTGTACAAGCCATTCTAGTGCTTGTAATTTTTTTTTTTTTATGTCAAAGACCATTTTTCCACCCATACAATTTTGTCAGTTAACCATTTTAATGATAAGGCCATTGGTACCTTTGAATTACCAACAGTTGTTGTGCCCTGCTTACATATAGTCTGAAAAGTCTGAGACTGTTCTTGAAAATATCTTTTAATATTTTTCTCAGAAATATTATTTATTTTATGATTTGTTTCTGAGATTGGAGGAATGTTAACCTATGTTTGGCATTGCTAGAAAAAAAATGATATCTCCATAAATTCATTGCTTTCTCACCCATACATGGCTTTAATTTTCCTATCTTTGCTTTTTGTCCTATATAGTCAACTCATCTTGTACTTAGTTTTACCTGAGATAAAGTTCTGATCTCCAGAAATGGAATTTTACCTCCTGACAAGGCCAATCTGGATGCCCAGATTTTGGTGAAATTATTGTTACATCTGTGTCTCTGTTCAATAAACTTCCAATTTCAATGCCATTTATTTGTATTTTTAGTTTTGGCCTGTGATCATTTATAGTAGCTTGTCAAAAATATTTGTTTTGGTCTCTCCTGAAATTTTGTTGTATTTACTGAAGCTCTTCTGTCCTTGATAGTATGCAGAGCTAGAGCAGTGTAGTTTTTAACAACAGCTATTAAGTCATTTAATTACTCTGTAGATGAGTTTCTCTAAAGCTGGCAGGGAATGATTGAACCAAATTTGATACTAGGGCAAACTAGAGGTGATCTTAAGTCATTTTCCTCTGGCAAAGGGTTACCTTGCTTGTCCATTTTTGATATACATTCATTATTCCAATGTCAGCTTTTGCCATACGTTTTGTGTACTCCAGAAGACTGGGGACTTCTGTTTGGACTATCTCTAGAAAAAACATTGTTTCTAGGAATGCCTTGTCTGAAATCACTTTTCAAATGACCTTGTTTACCATAATTAAAACATCTGACATCTTGATTTTTCCTAAAACTTCCAGAAATTTCTTCTCTTATCAAAGTAGCATCATAAGAATGAGACCTAATATTAGCTGTATTTCTAATCCATTCATCTACTGATGCTGATCTGGCTTTTAAAGACCTCCTCACCCTTTTACATTCTGAATTAGCATTTTTAAAAGGCATAGATTCAATTAATAGTCATCTGACTTCTTCATCTGATACTATTCTATTTACAGCTGAAGTCAATTTTTGTAAAAAAAAAAAAATCTGTGAAGGCTTCTTTTGGGCCTTATATACTTTTAATTAATGTCTCACACCTCTTTCCTGGTTCTTCAATCTTGACCCAAGTGTTTAAGGCTGCAAAATAACATAGGACCAAGGTGTGATCATCAAATTCACATTGTCTTTGCAACTCAGCATATTGTCCTTCATCTAGTAGCTGATATTGGGGATATTAATGCCTCTAGTCCCATTAGATCCTAGATTCCTCTGTCCAGTATGTTCACTATTGTAACTGAGGGCCAACTTCCAATATTGCTGCAGCTAAATCTCTCCAGTTTGGGGGGATGATTCTATTCTGAGTTGCCCATAAATTTAACATTTGTTTCACATAAAGTGAATTCATACCATCTGAAATGTCCACTTCCTTAAATCTCCTCCAATCTAATGTTTCTATAGTATTCCATTTAACTTCTACATAGCCTCAGGGGTATCTATCATCTTTTGGCTGTTCTTCTATAGTAACTGGATAAATTAAAGTTGGTTTTCTGATAACCTTGGGATATCCCTCTTTAGTTTCGTCATGTACTGATGTGGTAAGTTCTTGTCTAAATTTCTCTGTCTTTGAGTATTTTTCATATTTTTATTAGTAGATCTTTCAAACCCTGTATCTTATCAGTATTTAGTCTTTCTAAGGCTTGTATCTTACCAATAGTAAGTCTTTTGCAGGCTTATAACTTATCAGTCAAATTTTCATATTTGACATAGCTTTTAAACTTTAAAAAACCATTTTTAAAGATAAAATATGAATAACCAAACTGATAATAATTATAATTGGAATGATTTCAATCCCAACTAAGTTGATTATCACTTCATTTATTTTTTCTGTTTTCAAGCCATCCATAGTACCAGAGTCCTAACTCCCTGTACTATGATATTTCCCATTCTTAATGTGGAAGAAATTTTTCTTTTTAATATTATGTATTTCCCTCCTCAGGAATTTCTGAGGTGTCTCACCAGCTCTGCTGACCTCTCAGTTTTTCCACAGCAGTGATGTCAGCAGAAAGTAGGGGTCCCTTCCACAATTTCTAAGCATGAGCCAGAAGTTGACCTTTTATGTCAGAATCACTGGCTCCACAATAATGACAGGGAGACTTATTATTAATTATAAAAGCTTGGCAAATAACTTAGGCTTGTTACTAACTAGCTCTTACAACTTAACCCATTTTTATCAATCTACTTTTTGTCTTGTGGCTTCACCTTTACTCTGTACTGCCAATGCCGCTTCCTTTCTGCCTGGCTAGCAACTCCCCACTTCTTCTTCACTGTGTCCTGTGTGCTTAAACATCCTCCTAGCTATTGGCCATTCAGCTATTTTATTAAACCAATCAGAATGACACATCTTCACAGTGCACAAAAAGATTATTCCATAACACTTTCTGCTTTTTATCTAAATCAAAAGGAAATGGTGTAACTATAACATAGTTGAACTATATATAATAAAAACAATTATCAGGTAAGAATTCCATTCACAATGTTTAGTCCATTTGTATTTGACAATTTTGGAGAAAATACTTTATAATTTATCTTTTCTTGTGAGTTCAAAGTTCTGTACCTAATTTATCTTTTATCATAACTAAGAAAAAGTTTAACTGTAGATGTATCCAATTGTCTTATTAAAATAAGAAACACAGAGCCAATGTAAAAGAGAAAGCCGAGAGGTCAGAGCTCAGAGATAAAATCTTACCTCCTGCAGTGCTCCTAGCTTCCCCGAGAGAGAGCTACTTCCTGCTTGTCTGTGTTTAAATAGTCTTTCTGTTCTGCCTTCTCATTGGTTGTAAACCCAACCACATGACTGCCTCATCATTGCCTGTAAGTACCGCCCTCCAGGTCTTAAAGGCATATGTCTCCAATACTGGCTGTATCCCTGAACACACAGAAATCTACCTTGCTCTTCTAACCACCACACTCTTGCTATGGCTCTAATAGCTCTGACCCCAGGGCAACTTTATTTATTAACATAAAATTAAAATCACATTTCAGTACAAATAAAATATCACCATATTTCCCCTTTTCTATTTTAATAAAAAGAAAAAAGGCAAAAGGTTATAACTAACAAAAAAAACTATATACAAAAGTACAATAACTATATACAATATATACAAGTAACAAATACCTAAACGATGTCTAGTCCATTTGTATTTGACAAATCAGAGAAAATAATTCCCTTATCTATCCTATTTTAGTAAGTCCAAAATGTATCTAATTCATTTTCTATCCTAATTAATCTTCAACTATAACTAACTAATCTTCAACTCCCTCAGAGACCCAAGAAGGAAATAATATTAGCTAACAAAAATAAAAACAGGAAGTGCACAAAAGCAACTTCCAAAAATTTTGTGAGTTGACAGAAACAGCCAGCTGCCTGGACAGTCACCTGAGGTTTCTCCGCAGTGTTGGAGCATCATCTTCAGCCTATAGGCTTATTGTATCTGACAGACTCATTTGTGAAGTAGGTTGTACACAAGGTCAACAGTTCAACCTCACATTGGGTGAGAGCAGTCCATGTACCAGAAACACCTGAATTCCACTAGTGTCATGTCATGATTCAGGATTTTAAATTCTGGAAATTGTTGATGGTTTTTGAATTCAGCTGTCCATTCTTCTTGGCTGTGTATATA